>NC_043020.1:31102177-31121821 GCF_006345805.1 Octopus sinensis
GAAAATAACCAGAAAAGTTTATATTCTCTGAACTACATCAATAAGGGAGATAACTGAAAATCAACTTTTAGAGTTACTTCCCTTGACATATTAATAAAAGACATGACAGTTTAAGATGTAGATGCGTTTATATTTCCCATGCGAAGGGCACATTTGCATTCGCGCAGGAAGATACAAACATACACATGCAAATTTTCTGTTGTTAACTTTAACAAATAAACATTATAATTTACATTTAATTACACCCGAAAACTATGTAAAGTACTCACCATATCTAGTACTACCCTTTGGACATGATCGGGTTTTTATTTTGTTTTAGATAGTATATATGCGTATGTGGGTATATACACGTGTATATGTATGAATGCATGTATTTCTGTATTATATATATATATATATATATATATATATATATATATATATATGTATGTATGTATATAATATTCATAAATTTATAATTATATATATCTGTAGGTATATACCTATATATATATATATATATATATATATATATATATATATATATATATACTCAAAAATGGAAGATAAAATTCCTGGAGGACTGGGTCGATGCCCATCCAAACCACATCCCTTTCTTCGTCCTCACTGAAACCCATCTTAGTAACCTCCACTTGGAAGCCGAGGTGAAAGTTAAAAATTTCAAAGCCATTCGTGCTGATCGTGCTGGCAGAAGAAAGGGTGGGACTGCCATTTATGTTCATGATTCATTCTCAACAGAAGCTATGAACATATTTCCAATGGATACTGCAATCACACTGATACTATCCACAATATTGCAGTGGAGAAAACTCTACTCTCCGACCATGACATGGTTCTCTGTGATCTGAGATTTCACCGGCCAAAATGCAAAACAAATGTCATCCCTCCTGTTCATCCATTTGACACTATGGATTTCCACAATGCAAACTGGGAAGCGATCAATAATGATCTTGTACAAGTCGATTGGTCCTTCACGCACACATACACACTCACTAACATCAAAAAGTCCTAGCAGTCATTTGTAGACACCATTACGAACAAGGCGCAGGAGTGGCTGTGTGGTTAGTAGCTTGCTAACCAACCACATGGTTCCGGGTTCAGTCCCACTGCGTGGCATCTTGGGCAAGTGTCTTCTGCTATAGCCCCGGGCCGACCAATGCCTTGTGAGTGGACTTGGTAGACGGAAACTGAAAGAAGCCTGTCGTATATATGTATATATATATGTGTGTGTGTATGTGTTTGTGTGACTGTGTTTGTCCCCCTAGCATTGCTTGACAAACCGATGCTAGTGTGTTTGCGTCTCCGTCACTTAGCGGTTCAGCAAAGGAGACCGATTGAATAAGTAATGGACTTACAAAGAATAAGTCCCGGGGTCGATTTCCTCGACTAAAGGTGGTGCTCCAATGACTGAAACAAGTAAAAGAGTAAAAGAGTAATATGTGCAAAACACACCCCATTAAGATCTGCAAACAAATCTAAGTGTCGAATCCCTAGAAATAGAAAATCTCTCATCAGGAAAATTAAAAGAATTAACAAAAAAAATCAACAAGCTGAGATACTGTCAACAGCAACACACAACCTGACTGCCATCTCGTCACTAGAGATTAAAAAACATAAACTCCAAAACAACATATCTATCATCAATAGTCAGAGAAGAGCTGAAGAGGTCTGGGCCATTGAGAAGATCAAACTCAATCCCAAAGTGTTCTTTTCATTTGCAAAAAAACACAGAGTCACTGGTTCTACTGTTGGCCCTCTGATTGATGAAAATGGTACTCTTCAAGACAATGCCAAAACCATGGGAGAGATATTGCAGAAACAATATTGCTCTGTTTTCAGCAATCCTGATATGACTGATCTGGGCTGTATCAGTGATGTTACTCCTTAATGCACTTTATCGGACCTAACCTTTGGCGCTCCTGATGTCTTAGCACCAATAAAGGAAATGGACCAAAATTCAGCAGTAGGTCCCGATAGGTTCCCTGCTTGTGTCTTGAAGATGTGTCAACACCAACTTGCACCCCCTCTAGCCAATCTGTGGCGGAACTCACTGGATGCTGGATATATACCAGAAGACCTTCTATCTATTGTCCCAGTCGGTTTGTCCGTCCACTCACCTCTCATATCATTAAGGTATTTGAGAGAGTGCTGAGATCGCGTATGACTCACTTCCTCGAGAGTCATAATATGCTGAACTCCAACCAGCATGGATTCCGTAATAGAAGAGATTGCCTGACGCAGCTACTGCATCATTTTGATGACATTTTGAGAGCCTTGGGAGAGGGTTCCAACACTGATGTCATCTACCTTGATTTCAGCAAGGCCTTTGACAGGGTTGATCATAAGATCCTTTTGAGAAAGCTGTTCAATATTGGTGTCACTGGAAAGCTGCTGCAGTGGATCAAGTGCTTCCTGTCTACAGAACCCAACATGTTGTAGTCGAAGGAGTCAAATCCAGCCCAGCCAAAGTCAGCAGTGGTGTCCCACAAGGCACTGTGTTGGGCCCACTTCTCTTCATCATCTACATTATTGATATTACTGACACCATCAAACACAGTAACATCAGAACCTTCGCTGATGATTCCAAGCTCCAGAAGGTTATCAATGGCGTGGATGACCGAAAAAGCCTTCAGTCAGACTTACTGGCTGTTGTCCAATGGGCAGAAAAGAACAACATGTTGCTAAACGAAGACAAATTCGAACTGATCCACTTTGGAAGGGAGGACGCTCTGAAACTCCCATACTATCTTCCTTCTGGAGAAATACTCATGGCGTCTAACAACATCGGAGACTTGGGAGTAACAGTGGACAACAACATAAGCTGGGCTACACATATAAGCAGCAAAGTTGACATGGCCCGCAGAATGTGTTCCTGGATTCTCAGAACCTTCCAGTCGAGAGATTCTCACACCATTATCCTTCTTTTCTCACTTTTGCCCGACCCCACCTTGAATACTGCTGTCCACTGTGGTCTCCCTGCACAAAACAAAATATTATGAGAATTGAAGCTCCCCAAAGGTCAATCACAAAAAAGATAGATGGCATGTCAGACCTTGACTACTGGGGTAGACTACAGAAACTCAAACTGTATTCACTCCAACGACGCCGTGAACGCTACATTATCTGTATGATGTGGAAAATATTCCATCAGCACTGTCCGAATGATGTTGGCATCACCTTCAAAATACATCCAAGGCTTGGACCACGTGCCATCCGTCCACAACAAAAATCTAAATCGCATCACATAGCGACAATACGGCACAATTATTTCACCTCAATTGGACCCGCTCTCTTCAACATTACACCAGGACACGTCAAAACAGAAACTGACCACACAAAATTCAAGAAGTCTTTGGACAAACTCCTTCAAACAGTCCCGGACAAAACCCCCACACCGGATATGTCTCCGTAAACAATAACTCTCTGCTCGAATAGGCCTCGGTGCCCAAATCCTGAATTGAAAGACTTCGCCAGTTGGTGCTATTAAGTTAGACATGGCCTGGGCCAATACTGGCCAAACCTTTCTAAGTTATTCTAAGTTTTATATATATATATATATATATCTATATATATATATTATATATATATATATATATATATATATATATACATGTATATATATGTATGTATATATATATATATATATATACATGTATATATATGTATGTATATATATATATATATATATACAATGGAGCCTGTTGGTGCCGAGCAGTGATTCGGTTTTTGTATTGAAAGGACCCACACCACAGGAGACTTTTGATGAAATGAAAGTAACTTATGGTGATGATGCCCCATCATATGACCTTGTAAAACGCTGGCATCGTGAATTCAAACATGGTCGGAACTCTGTGGAAACAGCTCCCAGATCTGGTCGCCGCCTTCTGCCATTGATGAGGCATCTGTCTGTCAAGTTGAGGCTGCCATTTTGGAAGATCGACGCATAACTATTCGCCAAATAGCCCATCAGGTCAAGATTAGTACCGGGTCTGTGGAAACTATCATTCATGACCATTTGCATATGAAAAAGGTGTCTGCCAGATGGATTCCCAGGTTGCTCACACCTTTCCAGAAGCAAGAACGTGTCGATTGCTCGAGGGTGAATTTGGAGATGTGCCAAGAAGATGAGTCAAAATTTTTCAAAAGACTGATTACACAGGATGAAACCTGGGTTCATCACTATGATCCAGAGTCCAAAGCCCAGTCAATGCAGTGGAAGCACCGTGACTCACCTCCTCCAAAGAAGGCAAGGGTGCAGCCCTCCGCTGACAAGGTCAGGCTCACAGTCTTCTGGGATCAGGACGGAGTAGTGATGACAGATTTCCTGGCAAAGGGTGTCACAATTACAGGAGTCTATTATGCTTCACTTTTGAGGAAATTAAGAGAAGCTATCAAAATCAAGAGGCGGGGCAAGATCAGCAAAGGCATCCTCCTCCTGCAGGACAACGCTCCGGTCCACAACTCGTGTGTCGCCAGATCAGAAGTACAGGCGTGCGGCTATGAACTCATCCCCCATTCTCCCTACTCTCCTGACCTTGCACCCTCTGATTTTCACCTCTTCCCAGCCATGAAGTTGTTTTTGAAAGGAAAGCGTTTCCCAGATGATGCAGCCTTGATTTCTGAAGTCACGTCGTGGTTGGAGGACCAAGCTGGGGTCTTCTACAAAAATGGTCTTCAGAGCTGCATCAAACGATGGAAGAAATGCGTAACTCTGGGTGGTTCCTATGTAGAAAAAGACTAATAACTGTGCCAAGTTTCGTTGCTCTACTGCTATGGGAAGTGGGCCAGGGGCATTACTTATTGAACGCCCCTCGTATATACATGCATATAACTATGTATAATGTATGTAAGCATATATATATATATAGGATATATGCGTGTGTGGGTAAATACACGTATATACGTATGTATGTATATATAAATATATCTATGTATGTATATGTATGTATATATATATGTATGTATATATATATGTATGTATATATATATATATATATATATATATATATATATATATATATGTATGTATATATATATATGTATGTATATATATATATGTATGTATATATATATATGTATGTATATATATATATGTATGTATATATATATATGTATGTATATATATATATGTATGTATATATATATATGTATGTATATATATATATGTATGTATATATATATATGTATGTATGTATATATACATGTATATATATATGTATGTATGTATATATACATATATATATATATGTATGTATGTATATATACATATATATATTTATGTATATATGTATGTATGCATATATACATATATATATTTATGTATATATGTATGTATGCATATATATATATTTGTATGTATGAGTATATATATATATGTATGTATGTATATATACATATATATATTTATGTATATATGTATGTATGCATATATATATATATTTGTATGTATGAGTATATATATATATGTATGTATGTATATATACATATATATATTTATGTATATATGTATGTATGCATATATATATATATTTGGATGTATGAGTAATATATATATATGTATGTATGTATATATACATATATATATTTATGTAGATATGTGTATGCATATATATATATATTTGTATGTATGAGTATATATATATATATATATATATATATATATATTATATATAATGCCCGAGCACAGCCTTTAGACAAACATAACGTACCCCAGGACTTATTCTTTCGAAGCCTTGTACTTATTCTAACCTTTTCTCTTTTGTCGAACCGTAAAGTTAGCGGGACATATGTGTGGGCTGTGCTCACCCATGCACAAACACACATACGTCCGAACATGCACACAGATGCATGCAAAGATGCACACTTGAAGGTATTTATGCTTTAAATATGTTGACCATAAAACCGTGACATTCTGAAGAAATTGTATGTGTGTGCAGGTCAGCCAATGTATGTGTGTGTGTGCTTTCATTTCTGTGTCTGTGTGGGAGCGCGCACGTGTGACAGAGTCTTTCCAGTTCAATGTTTTTGCGTGCGCGTGTGTATGTGTGTGTGAGTGAGGGCGTGTGTAAATGTGTGTTTTGATTTCTAGGTGTGTGTGTGAGTGTGTAACTATGTTTTCATTTCTGTGTGTGGGTGCGTACGCTTGTGTGTGAGTGTGTTTGACTATTTTCATTTCTGTGTGTGTGTTTGTGCGCGTGTGAGTGTGTGAGTGTTTGGATGTGTAACTGTGTATTTTCATTTCTATGTATGTGTGTGTGTGTTTGTGCATGTGTGTGTGTGTGTGTGTGTGACTATTTTCATTCCTGTGTTTGTGTATTTGTGCGTGTGTGTGAGTGAGTGTTTTCATTTCTGTGTGTTCGAGTGTGTGCGTGTATGGGTGTGTAACTGTTTGTTCATTTCTGTGTTTGTCCGTGTGTGTGAGTGTGTGAGTGTGTGAGTGTGTGAGTGTTTGGATGTGTAGCTGTGTATTATCATTTCTATGTGTGCGTGTGTGTGTGTGTGTGTGTTTGTGCGTATGTGAGTGTGTGTCTGTGTGTGAGTATTTTTTTCAGTATTTGTGTGTGGGGGACTGTTTTCATTTATGTGTGTGTGTGTGAGTGTGTGGGTATTTTCATTTCAGTGTTTGTGTGTGTGTGTGAGAATGTTTTTATTTCTGTGTTTGCGTGTGTGTGAGCGACTGTGTGTTTTTATTCGTTTGTGTGTGTGCGACAATTACAACTACAACAAACACTTTAACCATTTCTAAGATACCCACATTTGCTGATCACTAACTACTAAATCAAAAGAAGTTCAATTTATTGCACCTTTAGTGACTTCAGAAGTTGCTCATATTTTTCTCATATGGCGACAATGCATTAATTTCACAAGTGGATAAAACAAATTCTCATCCTGGCGTGGAGGGGGCTGATATTCTAGCTGCGAGTGCTAAGCACCCAATGCCCCCCGTATCTACATACTGGATCGGTCATAATTGGTCTCATTCGGAGATCTCTCGGGTGTGGAATATTTATGACTATAGAAGTTAACTTGTTACAGGTTTTGTTTATGGCCTAACTTTTGTATATTTGGGAAGTCCACAGACGTTACTGGCTTTGCAGTCAAACCTACTCAAGTAATTTGTCTCCTTTTTTGTTAAATCTTGTTGGAACTGGTGGATAAGAGTAGACAGTTTGGTCATTATCTTCGATTGACTGTAGTTGTTTCAATCTCTGTCTACAGAATTTCAATCTCTGTCTACTTCTGAAATAGATGCTGAGAACATTGAGGAAGTATACAGCAGCCTCATCAAATCAACAGAGGAAGTTGCATTGGCTACTCTTCCCAAAAGGAAGAGTAGGGGCCAGAGCAAACCTTCTAATTCCCCAAATGTCATCGAAGCCAGAAACCATCTATATTACTAGCTTACCACCGTTCTCCATCCCAGTTACTGAAGATCCAACTCATAGCTGCCAGGAAGAATCTTGATGAGGCTTACTTGAACGCCGAGGTCGAATTTATCAATGGCAAAATTAGTAAACTATCGAAAGAGCACATTAGTAAAAAACACCATCTCGCCTGGAAATCCATCAAAGACCTATCAGGCAAAAATTCTGGGTCATCAATTAGAATTAAAGGGGGATCAGCTAAGAAGCGTTTAGAAAATTGGTCAACCCATTTTTAAAAACCTCCTTGGGAAGAATGCCAAAATCCCTGATAACCCCACTCTCCCAAGTGTGCCTATATCAGACACGCTGGACATCAACACCTCCCCTTTTACCATATTTGAACTAACAGCAGCCACCAAGCAACTAAAAGCCTCGAAAGCATTTGGTCCCGACAACATTCCGGCTGTGATTTGGAAGGATGATAGATTTCACACACTTTTGCTCAACCTCTGCAACCACACACTTTCCACCTTTGTCGCTCCAAAGATTTGGCACCAATCTCAAATATTCCAATACCCAAAAAAGGCGATTTGTCCCTCGTCACCAACTACAGGGGCATATCTTTAATGTCAATTGCTGCAAAACTGTACAACAAACTGATCCTAAATCGTCTTGTCCTTTTTGTTGAACCTTTGCTCCGAAAGAACCAAAATGGATTCAGACATGGGCGCTCAACGCTGAGCCAGATACTATGCCTGCGCAGACTTATTGAAGAATCAAAAGCATTTAATCGCGATCTTGCAATGGTATTTGTAGACTTTTCTAAAGCGTTCGATTCTGTAGATAGGTGCAAGATGTTTGAAATCCTTAAGCTCTATGGGATACCAGACAAAATTATTTCTGCCATCAAGGTCCTCTACACAGATACGTCTTCAACCATCTTAACCACTGATGGAGAAACATCATCTTTCTCAATCGAAGCCGGAATACTGCAGGGAGACACACTCGCCCCATTTCTTTTCATCATTGTTGTTGATTATGTGCTACGTATGTCAGTTGATACCATCTCTGGCAAGGGCTTTGAAATAAAACCAAGAAGAAGTTCCAGACACCCACAGCTGAGTACTTGACAGACACTGACTTTGCTGACGACATCGCTCTTATCAGTGATTCTCTCTCCAATGCCCAGTCTCTTTTACAATCTCTTGAACAAGCCTCAAATTGTGTAGGTCTTTACCTCAATGAGGCCAAAACTGAATACATAAACAAGTGCCTGTCCAACAGTGACTGCATCATCCACACTCTCAACAGTGCGCCTTTAAATATGGTTTCTGATTATAAATATCTTGGGTTATACATACATCATCTGCAAAGACTTTCTAACTAGAAAGGGTATGGCCTGGTCAGCCTGTAATGACATGCATAAGATCTGGTCATCAAATCTAAGTAGAGACTTCAAACTTGAAATATTCAAAGCCACAGTTGAACCAATCCTACTATATGGCTCAGAAACCTGGACGTTATCAAAGAAGCTTGAGAGGCGGTTGGATGGAACCTACACTCGCCTCCTTATGAGAGCTCAAAATCTCTCGTGGAGGCGCCATCCAACCAAAATGCAAATATATGGGAAATTACCACCTGTGTCATCTCTTGTGAAAGGTAGGAGAGTCCAGTTTGCTGGACATTGTTGTAGAGCTGAAAAAGAAGTAATTTCTACTCTTCTCCTCTGGAAGCCATCTACTCGCAACACCAGAGGGCGCACACTCTCCTACCCTGATGTAATCTCCAGGGATACAGGCATCCAGCAACAGGACCTCCGTAATGCTATGATGGACCGTGAACAATGATGATGATGATGTAGTTGTTGATTTTCAACCGATGCTGGTGTGTTTTCCTCCCTGTATTTTAGCGGTTCGGGAAAAGAGAATAAGAATAAATACTAGGCTTACAAAGAATAAGTGCTGCGGACGTACTGCTCGACTAAAGGCGGTGCTCCAGTATTATATATATAATATATATATATATATATATATATATATATATACATACAGATATACGTGTATATACCCACACACGCATATATACTATCTAAAACAAAAAGAGAAACTTGATTATGTCCGAAGGGTAGTACTAGATAATATCATTACTTTATATATTTGTGGGGCGTAATGAAAAGTAAATGATGAGCTAGTCAATGTTATTTGTTAAAGGTACCAGCAGATTACTTGCATGTGTATGTGTGTCTGTACGTGCGCGCATGCTCGTGTCCCTTTCGCAAGCGAAAAACAAACACACCTATTACAGAAATTGCATGAATGAACGTATTATATGTAGGGAAGTAACTCTTAGGAGATTTTTCAGCTATCTCCCTAGTGAACAGGTCATAGACTTGTCGCTATATACTCTTTACTCTCATTTACTCGTTCAGTAATTTGACTGTGGCATGCTGCAGCACCACATTTAGTCGAACATATGACCCAGGACTTATTCTTTGTAGGCATAGTAATTATATCGGTCTCTTTCGCTGAAACTCTAAGTCACGGGGACGTAAAACAGACTAGCATCAGTTGTAAAGCGATGCTTGGGGACAAACACAGACATACAAACACACACACACACACACACACACACACACACACAATATACATATATATATATATATATATATATAAAACACATATACGACGGGTTATTTCAGTTTCCTTCCACCAAATCCAATCACAAAGTTTGGGTCGGTCCGGAGCTATAGTAGAAGACAATTGCACAACATGATGCCAGGCAGTGGGAATGAACCCGAAAATATGTGGTTCGTAAGCAAACTACTTACCACACAGCCATTCCTGCGCCTATATTCATATATCCGACGAACTTCTTCTTCAGTTCCCGTCCCCAAATCCACTCAGAAGTCTTTGGTCGGCTCGAGGCTATAGTTGAAAACACTTCACGAAGGAGCCACGCGTACCCACACCCTGACCACGGCTTTCAACCGATTCTGATGAAACTTGACACACACATAGCCCAATGTCATAATCAAAACTAACACAGCGAAAATTTTGAAAAGTCCCCCAGTTCTGAAAAAAATCGATAGATTCGACATGGGGTCAAGAATCTAAGCTTTTCATATGCAACACATTTTCCGTTGTAGTTTTGCAACTTGCAATCGATTTTCACCAAACTCATAGTGAAGCTTAATGTTACCCTAAGGAACTTAATTCTGGCGTAAGTTTTCCATGCAATCAGAAAAATCGATAAAATCATGCCATTTGGGAAATCGCGTTCAAATTCAAGATGACATATTTTCAACAATATCTTTAACAAATTGGCAGGAATTTTTTATGAAATTCACAGCGAGCATCATGTCTGCTCCAAGGAGCTATATGGCCCTTTTGATTCCAATAGGATACGTTATTACTGGAAAAAATCGGTTAATTACATCATATGTGGCACACATAGCAAACCGATTTTTCTGCGATATTTTTTGAAAGTTCACATAGATTTTCCCTACACCGACGTTGCATTAAATGTCAAACTAACGACCTTTTGTCAATGCAGTTAACAAGTATTGGGAGAAATCAACAAAACCATATCACTTTGAGACCGACCATGCGAACCCTACAAAACTGACTTTTGTTAATAGTTGGCGGATTTTCAGGCGATTTAGTCGATTTATGCCGCTTTTATCATAAAGGTACTAGAAATGGCATATGTTTTCCCTTTGCTCAAATCCGAGCAATGTTGGGCTTGTAGATGCGTTAAGTTAGGATTAGGTAGGGCTCAGCTGTGGTCCGAACCCAACTTGGGTTCTAGGGGGCAACGGCGGGCTATGCTGCTAGTATATATTATATATATATATATATATATTATATATATTTATATAATATATATGTGTGTGTGTGTTGTGTGGGTGTGTGTGTGTGTGTGGTGTGTGTGTGCTGGTCCAGATGGTTTCCCAGCCATCCTCCAAAGCGTGTAAGCATGCCCTGGCAAAACCCCTCAAGATTCTCTTCCAGAGCTTTCTTGCGAATGGCAAACTGCCAAGCAGGCTGAAGGAGGGAATAATATACCCAATACATAAAGGGGAAGTAGGGCAGATGCCCAAAACTATAGGCCTATCCTCTGACCTCACACATCAGCAAAGTCATGGAACGGATAGTCAGAAAGAAACTAATCGCATTCCTTGAGGAAAAATAACTTGCTGAGTGATACCCAGCATGGGTTTCGACCAGGTAGGAGCCGCTGACCCAGCTCTTACAACATTATGATGAGTGTTGAGGCAGTTACTCAACAAATCAAATGTGGACGTAATCTACCTTGATTTTGTAAAAGCTTCTGACAAGGTGGATAATGGTATGATATGCCCAACTGCGTGACCTCGGCATAGCTGGAAAACTTGGAGTGTGGTTACATGACTTCCTGAAAGATAGGAGTCAGGCAGTAGTGGTTAATGGAGCCACCTCTATGAACACACAAATATGAGCGATGTTTCCACAGGGCACTGTCTTGGGACCACTGCTTTTTATAGTGGCCCTCTCAGATATGCCCTCAAATGCCCGGATAGCCACTCTGGCCAGCTATGCAGAAAATACAGAAAATGCAGAAAGTCTCGCAGAAAATACAGAACCCCAGCGATTGTTGCACACCGCAGCAGGAGTTGGACTAAATCTACAGATGGGCTGAGGATAATAATATGCAGTTAATGCTGAAACATTCCAGGCCCTGCGCTACCAGCATCCAAAACTGAATATTAAACTTACAGGATACATCGGTCCACAGGGAATTTCAATCCTAGAACCTAAGTCTGTGAGGGACCTGGGTATCGACATGAGTGATGATAACTCTTTCCAAGTGCACATTAGCCGGATAGCGACAAAGTGCAGACGACTGGCTGGGTGGATCCTAAGAACATTCAGAACCAGAGATAAGGAAACCATGATGGTCCTCGGCGGACATTCGTCCTCAGCCGCCTGGATTACTGCTCACAACTATGGTCAC
Organism: Octopus sinensis; assembly: GCF_006345805.1. NCBI lineage: Eukaryota > Metazoa > Mollusca > Cephalopoda > Octopoda > Octopodidae > Octopus > Octopus sinensis. The sequence continues at coordinate 31,114,534 of NC_043020.1, forward strand.
CCACCAGTGTAAAATTAACAGCGGACCTTGAAGCAATCCAGAGAAGATTTACAAGAAGATCCTCTCTTTGCAACAGCTCAGCAATGGGAAAGGTTGAAACAGCTAAGACTCTACTCCCTGGAGAGAAGACGGGAGAGGTATGCAGTAATATATGTTGGAAGATCCTGGAAGGAATTGTACCAAATTTTGGCATTGTAAGCTACACCAATGCTAGAACGGGACGACACTGCATAGTGCCAAATATCCCAGCAATGCCATCACGCTTCAGGACCAGCTTCTGCAAAGCCTGGGTTTCAAGGGCCCACAGCTTTTAATATTCTCCCAAAGAGTCTGAGGAACTTGCACAAAGTAGATGTAGAGGCTTTTAAATCAAAGCTAGACCTCTTCCTGTCGAGAGTCCCAGATGAGCTACCTCACGGCAAGAGGTGCAAATGAGGGTAGCTATATGAAATTCCATTCTTCACCAAGTGCCACATATTAGACGAGGTTCTTCGCAATAACAGTGTAGCACAAAACGGCGGTGCATCAGCATGACCGCAGCTCTGAGCTGATACTAGAGAAAAATATATATATATATATGTGTGTATATATATATATATGTGTATATATATATATGTATATATATATATATATATATAATATATATATATATATATATATATATATCCCTTATTCATGGAGCAAGTTGTACTCACAAACCAACTAGGGCGAATAACATATAATATAGTCTTTATACTCTTTATTTGTTTCAGTCATTTGACTGTGGCCATGCTGGAGCACCACCTTTATCACCTTGGCTAGGAAAGATACTAGAAACTTTTGGGATAAACTATGGGGGCAACAGATTCTCTCAGGATACTGATTTAGTAGGTATTTATTATCAGAACTTCAATTATAATGATAAATTATGATCTAGGAAAGATACTAGAAGCTTTTTAGATATACCTTGGGAGCATCAGATTCTGCTCAGGCTAATGATTTACTAGGTATGTTATTTATTATCAGAACTTCAATTATAATAATAATTATGGGCTAAGAAAGATACTAGAAACTGTTTTGATATACCTATGGGGTCACCAGATTCTGCTCAGGCTACTGATTTAGGAGGTATTAATTTATTATCAGAACTTCAATTATAATAATAAATTATGGGCTAGGAAAGATACTAGAAGTTTTTTGATATACCTATGGGGTCACCAGATTGCTAGAAATAGCAATCAAATCTTCCTCAGATCACACTTTCTATACTAATGGACTAATGTCAGATCTTCTAGATAATTACTTGACTTGCAAGATATAGCAGTCAAATCTTCCTCATATTGCGCTTTTCTATTCTAATGGAACAATTTTAGACCCTCTAAATAGTAGCTTCACTTGCTAGAAATAGTCAAATCTCCGTATTATCACACATTTCTATTCTAATGGACCAATGTCACATCCTCTAAATAGTTTGTTGACTTGCTAGAAATAACTGTAAAATCTTCTCAGACACACTTTTCTATTCTAATGGACCAATGTCACATCCTCTAAATAGTTGCTTAACTTGGTAGAATAATAACAGTCAAATCTCCCTCAGATCACACTTTTCTATTCTAATGGACAATGTCAGATGCTCTTAATAGTGCTTGACTTGCTCGAAAGAGCAGACAAATCTTCTCAGATCACATTTTTCTTTCTAATTGACCAATGTCAGATTGTCTAAATAGAAGCTTGACTTGCTAGAATAAACAGTTAAATCTTCCTCAGATCACACTTCTATTCAAATGGAACAATGTGAAATCCTCTAAATAGTTGCTTGACTTGCTAGAAATAGCAGTCATATCTTATTAGATCACACTTTTCTATTCTTATGGACCAATGCCAGAGCCACTAAATAGTTTCTTAACTTACAAGAAATAGCAGTCAAGTCTTCCTTAGATCACACTTTCTACTCTAATGGAACAATGTCAGATCTGCAAAATAATTGCTTCACTTGCTAGAAATAGCAGTCAATTCTCCCTCAGATCAGACTTTCTGTTCTAATCGACCAATGTCACGAACTCTTAATAGTTGCTTGACTTGCTAGAGAGAGGAAACAAATCTTTTTCAGATCACTCTTTTCTATTCCAATAGACCAATGTCAGACCCACTAAATAGTTGCTTGACTTGCTAGAAATAGCAGTCAAAACATCCTGAGATCACAGTTTTCTATTCTAATGGAAGAATGTTAGATCATCTAAATAAAAGCTTGACTTGCTAGAAATAGCTATCAAAGCAGGAGTGGCTGTGTGGTAAGTAGCTTGCTAACCAACTACATGGTTCTGGGTTCAGTCCCACTGCGTGGCATCTTGGGCAAGTGTCTTCTGCTATAGCCCCGGGCTGACCAATGCCTTGTGAGTGGATTTGGTAGACAGAAACTGAAAGAAGCCTGTCGTATATATGTGTATATATATATATGTATGTATGTGTGTGTGTTTGTGTGTCTGTGTTTGTACCCCTAGCATTGCTTGACAACCGATGCTGGTGTGCTTACGTCCCCGTCACTTAGCGGTTCGGCAAAAAGAGACCGATAGAATAAGTACTGGGCTACAAAGAATAAGTCCGGGGTCGATTTCCTCGACTAAAGGCGGGCTCCAGCATGGCCGCAGTCAAATGACTGAAACAAGTAAACGAGTAAAAGAGTAAAGAGTAAATGTCCTCTGATCACACTTTTCTACTCTAATGGAACATGTCAAATCCTCTAAATAGTTGCTGACTTGCTAGAAATAGCAGTCAAATCTTAATCAGAGCACACTTTTCGATCTCTCATTGGACTGATGTCAGAACCTCTAAATAGTTTCTTGACTCCTAAAAATAACAGTCAAATCTTCCCAGCTCATGCTTTTCTATTCTAATGGACCAATGTCAGCTCCTCTAAATAGATCCTTGACTTACTAGTAATAGTAGTCAAATCTCAGTATTATCACACTTTTTTATTCTAATAGAACAATATCAGATCCTCAAATAGTTGCTTGACTGGCTAGAAATAGAAATCACATCCTCCTCAGATACATTCTTCGATTCTAATGGAACATGTCAGAACCTCTAAATAGTTTCTTGACTTGCAAAAAATAACAGACAAAATCGCCATCAGATCAAACGTTTCTACTAATGGACCAATGTCAGATCCTCAAAATAAGTGCTTCACTTGCTAGAAAATAGCAATCAAACCTTCCTCAGATCACTTACTATCTAATGGAACAATGTCAGATCCTCTAAATAGCTGCTTGACTTTCTAAAAATAGCAGACAAATCTCCTTCAGATCACACTTTTCTATTCTAATGGACCAATATCAGATCATCTAAACAGTTGCTAGACTTGCTAGAAATAGCAGTCAAATCTCCCTCAGATCACAATTTTCTATACTAGTCGCCCAATGTCAGATCCTCTAAATAGTTGGTTGTCTGGCAAGAAATAGCAGTCAAATATCTCTCAGATCACACATTTCTATTCAAATAGACCAATGTCAGATCCTCTAAATTAAAGCTGCAATTGCGAGAAATAGCAATCAAATGTTCCTCACATCACTCGCTTCTATTCTAATGGAACAATGTCAGACATTCTAAATAGTTGCTAGAGTTGCTAGAATAGCAATCAAATCTTCCTCAGATCAGACTTTTCTATTCTAATGCACCAATATAAGATCTTCTAAATAGTTGCTTGACTTGCTATAATTGACAGGAAAATCTTCTTATATCACACTTTTCTATTCTAATGGACCAATGTCAGATGCTCTTAATTGCTTGACTTGCTAGAAAGAGGAGACAAATCTTCCTCAGATCACACTTTTCTATTCTAATAGACCAATGTCAGATCCTCTAAATAGTTGCTTGCTTTGCTAGAAATAGCAGTCAAAACTTCCTTTAGATGACATTTTTCTATTCTAATAGACCAATGTGAGATCCTCTAAATAGTTCCTTTGACTTGCTAGAATAGCAGTCAAATCTCCCTCAGATCACACTTTCTATTCTAATGACCAATGTCACATGCTCTTAATAGTTGTTTGAATTTCTAGAAAGAGGAGACAAATCTTCCTCAGATCACACTTTTTTATTCTAAAGGCTGAAGACGCTCGACCTTTATTCTCTAGAAAAATGACAACGCCGTGGAGATCTCATTCTTGCTCACAAACATCATAAGCGGAAAGTGTAACCTCTCGAAAGAGCTGTTCTTCTCTCCTGCTCCAGAGCATCGGCCGTGGGGTCATTCCGAAAAGCTCTATCTGCGACGATTTCATCTCAATTGAAGGAGAGGGGCTTTCTCCGTCCGGTTGCGGATCAGTGGAATAAGCTGCCAGACGAGATGGTGAAGATGCCGATGACTGCTCGGTTCAAAGTCTCCCTTGACCTCAAGTGGCCTGAACTCTTTACATGAACACCACCCTGTACATAACTCCTTGTCCCCTACATGGCCTTGCTTTTTGCTATTTGAGCCAAAAAATTAAACTAACTAACTAACTAAAAGACCAATGACAGATTCTCTAAATAGTTCCATCACTTGCTAGAAAGAGCAGTCAAAATTTTTTCGATCAAACTTTTCTATTCTTATGGACCATTGTCATGACCTCTAAATAGTTGCTTGATTTGCAAGAAATAGCAGTCAACCTTTATAAGATCACACTTTCTATTCTAATGGACCAATATCAGATCCTCTAAATAGTTGCTTCACTTGCAAATGGCGATCAAATCTTCATCAGATTACACTTTTTTATTCTAATGGAACATGTCAGATCGTCTAAATAAAAGCTTGACTTGCCTAGAAATAACAGTCAAGTCTTCCTTAGATCACACTTTTCTATTTTAATAGAACAATGTCAGATCCTAATAATAGATGCTTGACTTGCTAGAAATAGCAATCAAATCTTACTCAGATTACACTTTTCTATTCTAATGGAACAATGTCAAGATATCTAAATAGTTGCTAAGACTTGATAGAATAGCAGTCAAATCTCCTTCAGATCACAATTTTCTATTCTAATCGACAAATGTCAGATCCTCTAAATATTTGCTTTCCTTGCAAGATGTAGCAGTCAAATCTTCCTCAGACCACACTTTTCTATTCTAATGAGAGAATGTCAGATCGTCTAAATAAAAGCTTGACTTGCTAGAAATAGCTGTCAAATCTTCATCATATCACTCTTTTCTACTCTAATGGACCAATGTCAGATCCTCTAAATAGTTACTAGACTTGCTAGAAATAGTAGTCAAATCTTCATCAGATCACACTTTTCTATTCTAATTGAACAATGTCAGATCCTCTAAATAGTTGCTAGACTTGACAGAAATAGGAGTCAAACCTTCCTTATATCAGACTTTTCTATTTTAATGGAACAATATCAAATCCTCTAAATATTAGCTTCACTTGCTAGAAATAACAGTCAAATCTCCCTTAGATCACACTTTTCTGTATTAATGGATCAATGCCAGTTACTCTAAATAGTTGCTTGACTTGCTAAAAATAGCAGTGAAACCTTCCTCAGATCACACACTTTTCTACTCTAATGGAAATTTGTCAGATCGTCTAAATAAAAGCTTGACTTGCTAGAAATAGCCATCAAATGTTCCTCAGATCACGCGTTTCTTTTTTTCTAATGGAACAATGTCAGATCCTCTAAATAGTTCCTTGACTTGCTAGATATATCTATAAAATCTTCCTCAGATCAAACTTTTCCATTCTAATGGACAAATGTCAGATGATCTTAAAAGTTGCTTGAGTTGCTAGAAAGAGGAGACAAATCTTCCTCAGATCACACTTTTCTATTCCAATGGAACAGTGTCAAATCCTCTAAATAGTTGCTTGACTTGCTAGAAATAGTAGTCAAATCATAATCAGATCACACTTTCTATTCTCATGGACCAATATCAGAGCCTCTAAATAGTTCCTTAACTTGCTAAAATAACAGTCAAATCTTCCTCAGCTCACGCTTTTCTATTCTAATGGACCAATGTCAGATCCTCTAAATAGTTCTTTGACTTGATAGAAATAGTAGTCAAATCTCCGTATTATCACAATTTTCTATTCTAATGGAACAACATCAGATCCTCTAAATCCTTGCTTCACTTGCTAGAAATAGAAATCAAATCTTCCTCAGATTACACTCTTCTATTCTAATGGAACAATGTCAAGATCTCTAACTAGTTGCTTGACATGCTAGAATTAGCAGTCGAATCTCCCTCAGATCACAATTTTCTATACTAATGACCAATGTCAGATCATCTAAATAGTTGCCTTCCTTGGTAGATATAGCTGTCAAATCTTCCTGAGATCACACTTTCTATTCTAATGGAACAATGTCAGATCATCTAAATAAAAGCTTGACTTGCTAGAAATAGCAGTCAAATCTCCCTCAGATCACACATTTCTATTCTAATGACCAATGTCACATGCTCTTAATAGTTGCTTGACTTTCTAGAAAGAGGAGACAAATCTTCCTCAGATCACACTTTTCTATTCTAAAAGACCAATGACAGATTCTCTAAATAGTTCCTTCACTTGCTAGAAAGAGCAGTCAAAACTTCCTTTGGATCAAACTTTTCTATTCTTATGGGCCATTGTCACAACCTCTAAATAGTTGCTTGATTTGCAAAAATAGAAGTCAACCTTCTTAAGATCACATTTTTCTATTCTAATGAACCAATATCAGATCCTCTAAATACTTGCTTGATTGCTAGAAATAACAGTCAAATCTTTCTCAGATCACACTTTTCTATTCAATGGAACAATGTCAAATCCTCTAAATAGTTGCTTGACTTGCTAGAAATAGCAGTCAAATCTTAATCAGATCACACTTTTCTATTCTCGGACCAATATCAGAGCCTCTAAATAGTTTCTTAACTTGCTAAAAATAACAGTCATCTTCCTCAGCTCACGCTTTTCTATTCTAATGACTAATGTCAGATCCTCTAAATAGTTCCTTGACTTGCTAGAAATATTAGTCAAATCCCGTATTATCACACTTTTCTATTCTTATAGAACATATCAGATCCTCTAAATAGTTGCTTTCCCTGTCACTTGCTAGAAATAGCAGTCAAGTCTTCCCTAGATTCATACTTTTTCTATTCTAATGGAACAATGTCCTCAGATCCGTCTAAATAAAAGCTTGAGCTTGCTAAACTGCAATCAAATCTTACTCCAGATTACACTTTCTATTCTAATGGAACAATGTCAAGACCTCTAAAATAATTGCTAGATCTTGATAGAAATAGCTGTCAACTCTCCCTCAGTCCTCAAGTTTCTATTCTAATCGACAAATGTGGCAGATCTCTAATA
>NC_043020.1:31121921-31166921 GCF_006345805.1 Octopus sinensis
AATTAAATTAATATTTTCATTGTAGTATTTTCTTTTTCTTTTTAGTGCCATTCTTCCTCTAGAACTTTTATTTATCATTTTTGATATTTGAATAAGTTTTACCTTATTGCAAAAATATAATGATAGGGTGTAAAAAGAAAACTATTTTCTGTACAGTATAGTACAAATTATTGATCAAATAAATTCAGAGGAATACTCCCTACTACCAACATACACAATCCCACACCATTAAGAAAAGCAATAACCCTGAAACAAATCTCAGTTGAACAATCAATCATTCATTTAATTTTTAAAATGTTTATAACTCACCCATAACCAGTGCCTTTTTTTGGTGGATTCGTGAAAATATTTCTTAAAGATGGTTTGAAGGGTGGTGCAGGCTTTGGTGTTGGACTCAGAGCAGGAACTGGACCACCAATTGTTCCATAGTAAGAACCAACTCCACAACTGAAGCAAATAATATATGATAATAATAAACATCTGATAAATTACAAAAACTGATCTAAGGGAAATTACTCTAGACAGCCACTATCGATTTCGAAAATTCACGTTTGTAGTAATAGAATTATTTCCCTTGGTTCTGGGTTCAGTACTACGATGTGACACCTTCCGCAAGCGTCTTCTACCATAACCTCGGCCTGACCACAACTTTATGAGAGGATCTGATAAATAGATACTGAAAGAAGCCTGTCACTCACTCACTCACATACATACATACATACATACATACATACATACTACATACATACATACATACATACATACATACATTCATACATACATACATACATACATACATACATACATACATACATACATACAACATACATACATACATACATACATACATACATACATACATACATACATACATACATACATACATACATACATATACATACATACATACATATACATACATACATACATACATACATGTGTGTGTGTGTATAAAGAAGCAGTTGTGATCGATAAGAAAGGTGGTAGTAGTACCAATAATTGTCGGCGCCCTGGGAACAGTGAGTAAAAATCTTGAGATATACATGGAACAAATAGGGGTTGTAATAAGGGTGGAGCACTTGCAGAAAACAGCTCTGCTTGGAACCACTCAAATACTCTGGAAGGTCCTCGAAAAATAAGAGGTGTAGTACATCTCCAGCGTTAGAAGCTGTGCAAAGGCAATGATGATGATGATGATGATGATGATGATGATATCAAAAAAATTCCTCAGGAATAAGAACCCATGATTGGGTTCAAAATTCTGCCAGGATACCTGATGAAGGCTGAAGAGTAAATCAGCTGAAACATTGTGGTAACAACGAAGAAGATGAGGACACATATCCGTCCAATGTAAATAATGTAAATAATGTACAGAATTCCTCATCTCAAAAATAAAAAAACAGTATTCTATAACCGTGTATGGTCAAAGGATGGAAGTTGTAACTAAATTTATTTATTGAAGAAGTACTTTGAGCACTGCTGGTTTTGATGAAATTTTATGTAGTATCAGCAAAGCTAGTAGTGCTTTTGGTAGGCTTGACAAGTGTCTCTGGTCATACCATAGAATATCTTTCCAAAGTTAGGATTTATAGCACATGTGTCCTGCCATCATTGTGTTATCTGGAAGGGAGAAATGGGTTGTTTATCATAGGTATTTAAGGCATTTGGAACAATATTATCAATATTGTCTTAAGAAAATTTTTGGGATTAATTGGAAAATGGCCATCAGTGATGTGGAGGTATTTTAGAGAAGTGGTTGTTGGAGTGTAGAATCAATGATTCTACAAAGTCGTTTGAGGTGGGGTGGACATCTGGTAAGAATGAATGGTGAAAGACTTCCCAGGAACTTTTGTATGGTTAGCTGGAAGATGGTAGAAGACCAGCATGTAAACCCAAAATGAAGTTCAAGGACTGCCTCAGAATTATTCTGACACAGACAGGTGTTTCAGTTGTTGATTGGGAAAGCGAAGGACAAGACTAAAATGGACAGTGGAAAAGAATGCACAATGGTTGTTTGAATATTGAAAGAGGGAGAATGAAGCACAAGAAGATTAAGAGAAGTCTTAGAAAGAATGAACCTGTGGAAAATGAGGGAGTGTTGCTTTTTATGTGTTTAATTTGTGGGAGGAAATGCTTGAGTTGTGCAGACCTGATCAGCCATCAGAGAACTCACAGGAGTCAACCCATTGTAAATTGTGATATGGCTATAGTACACAACAGAGCATGTGCAACCCTGTGGAAAGGTGTGCCTTTCAGATATGTGTGTTTAACTCTGAAAGGCTCTGAAATGATGCATCCTCAAGAAAAACAAATTTGAATTTCAAAATCTGCATCCCAAAGAGAATGTTGTCTGTAAATAATAATATAAAAATATAAATTTCAATGAGAAATAATTTGACTTTTAGATCTGCAAATCTCACACTATCTATCTATCACCATCAATCCATATCTCTTTATATATTCATCACACACTTTGTCACTCTCTCTCTCTCCCCATATATGTGCATTATCCTTCACACATTGCTTTCAATTTGTTTAAAACTTCATCTACTAATGTTTACTTTTATTCTATGACAGCTATCATGTACAAATCCTGTTTTCTGATTGGGTAAAAATGATCAAACGTTAAACCTTTGTAATATTTTTCTAAAATTTTTCTGCAGTAAATAAATCACATACTTGGATTCAGTATGAAAATGTACATCAATATACGAAAATTTGAGAATTTCCAATTAATTTTAAAATTTCTAAATCTGCAGCAGCAACAGAAAAGATCTCTCTCTTTCCATTTTTCCGTCTCTTTCATTTTCTCATGATATATTTTCTCATTCTCTATAACGCATATCATTCATGCTTAGTGCATGTGTTTGTTAGTGTGTGTGTGTGTAAGGAATTTCATTAGAGTGACACTGATTTTAAAAAGGTATGTAAAAGATAATTTATTTTAATAGCATATAGTATATGTTTTTCTTACACACACGCACACACACACACTCACCTGGTGCAGTTTGTGGGGAGGTTTAAAAATTTAATTACAAATTTTGTTTTGTTGTTGATTATATCCCAGTAATGGACCATTGCATCATCATTCCATAAAATGTGTTTATGTGGAGAAAAATATTGAAAAACATCAGCATATGTCAGGGTGACAAAAAAAAAATTAGGAAGATATCAAGTGGTCATGAGATCTGCTAGAAACAGCTACATCTCCCTTAAACCTCTCAACTTTACATCTGAAAATTATTTTGATATTGTATGGTTATCTGGTGGGTGATGTGGAAACTGGGGATTGATGAGTGCTTAACAAGAACTGAACAGGCCTTGTAAAGGGATGTTGTCAGTAAAGTAAGGGCTGGCAATGAGTATAGCGAAGAAATCCGGGTAGATGTAGGGGTTCACCAAGGATCAGCCCCCAGCCCCCTCCTATTCATCATAGTCCTCCAGACAATAACAGAGGAATTCAAGACAGGCTGCTCCTAGGATCTCCTCTCTGCTGATGACCTTGCTCTCATAGCAGAACCACTACCAGAACTAGAGAAGAAATTTCAGGTGTGGAAGTAAGGTTTAGAATTGAAGAGCCTTAGAGTCAATGTTGCAAAAAACAAAGTCCTAGTAAGGCAAACACATCACAAACCCCTTCAGGTAGACAGCCCTGCTCGATCTGTAGAAAAGGTGTAGGTAGAAACTCCTAAGATGTACCCAGTATAAGCTATGGACACATAAGAAGTGCAACAACATCAAAGGAAGGTTAACTGGGAAGATAGCTTTTGTGTGTGGCAGATGCACAGGGGCAATAAACACCACAGATGCTCAGAAAACTGGCTGCATCACATGCCAGTGAGAGAAACTAGTAGTAGTTGATAGCTTCCACTACCTAGGTGACCAAGTCTGTAGTGGGTGGGGGGATGCTCAGAGAGCATTGCCACTAGAATAAGAATAGCCTGGACAAAGTTCAGAGAGCCCTTACCTCTACTGGTGACAAAGGGCCCCTTGCTCAGAGTGAAAGGTAGACTGTACAATGCATGTGTGCAAACTGCCATGCTACATAGCAGTGAAACATGGGCTGTGACTGTTGAAGACATGCATAGTCTCGAAAGAAATGAAGCTAGTATGATCCACTGGATGTGTAATGTCAGTATGCACACATGACAGAGTGTAAGCACCCTGAGAGAAATGTTGGACACAAGAAGCATCAGAAGTGGTGTGCATGAGAGACGTCTGCATTTGTATGGTCATGTGATGCATTGTGATGAAGAGAGGTGTGTGAAGTGTTGATCTCTAACAGTGGAAGGAACCTGTGGAAGAGGGAGACCCAGGAAAATGAAATGGTGAAGCATGACCTTCAAGTGTTGGGCCTCACAGAGGCAATGACAAAAGACTGAGACCTCTGGTGATATGCTGTGATTGAGAAGACCTGGCAAGTAAAGTGACATCACAGCCATAGCCTACACCAGTGTCACATAACCAGCCCATTTAAAAAGTACCTTTGAATCATCAGGCGACATTCCATGCTTGAGGAGACCTATTGAGTCAAGTAAATGCAAATCAAATCAAATCACAATCAAATGGAAATTGTAATTGTGGCCATTATCACTGCTGGTGGCATGCGATAAGAACCATTCATTCATGCGTGGGACACTGCCAGATCTGCCTGACTAGTTCCCTGTGCCAGTGGCACATAAAAAGCACCATCCGTATGTGGTCGATGCCAGCCCCCACCCCATCCCGTCCTGACTTGCTCCTGTGCTGGTGGCACATAAAAAGCACCATCCTAATATGGCTGATGCAAGTGCCACCTGACTGGCTCCCATGCCGGTGGCATGTAAAAAGCACCTGCTACACTCTCAGAGTAGTTGGCATTAGGAAGGGCATCCAGCTGTAGAAACATTGCCAGATCAGACTGGAGCCTGGTGTGGCCTCCTGGCTTGCAAGTTTCCAGTAAAACCGTCCAACTCATGCCAGCATGGAAAACAAACATTAAACGATGATGATGACGATGTTATTTAAATATCCTAGAAACCATGTTAAAGATATAGAATAAGATATTTTTCAAATTATGGAAATGTAGCACTGGTGGTGCATATAGAAGTTGTAAGAAGCTTGTGATGAACCAACTATGCTACATGTTAATGTTAATCACACAGGTTTTTGAAAGAACAGAGTAACAAAAATGCAAATGTCATCAACTCACTGAAGCAGCGGTAAGTATGCGATATCATTCACAGACACAAATATACATTGTCATCATCATCATCATCATTATCATCATCATATGTTTGCTTTCCATGCTGGCATGGCTTGGATGATTCAACAGAATCCTATGCTGGAGGACCATATCTAGTTTGAACATCTCAGTTTTAGCTTGGTTTTTATTGCTGGATGTCCTTCCTAACACTAACCACTTTACAGAATGTATTAGGTATATTTGTGCATGACACCAGCACTAGAGAAGTTGCCTTACTCTTGACAAGACAAAAGAGTCTTCTCAAACCCTGCATTGTCTCTCCTCAATAACCTAGTAACTTTACAGAGTATACAGGGTACCTTTTCATAGCTTTAGTACTATTGAGGTGACCTTATAAACCACAATGCAAAAGAGACTCCACCACTGAAAGAGAGGAGAGACTTTAGATGAGGTGTCGGGAGAAGCTACAGTATGCTGGGTAATACAGATTTATTGCTGTGAAAGGATAGCATTAGAGAAAATAGCAATATGATGAGAGGAGCAAACTTTTTGTTGTGATATGGAGAGATTAACAGAGAATGCAGGCAAGGAGGAGGAAGAAGTAAAGCACATTCTCAAAGTAACACAAATAAAATATTACTCACGATGTTTTAAATCCACTACTTGGAATGAATTCCTTTCCCAGATTTTTCTTAGACTCTTTCTGTCTGTATTGGCGTGCCAACCTTACTGGATCACAATAAGCTTCCCCATCCATGACACGGGAAAATGTTTCCGTGAAATAACCAGCTTGTGTAGCAGATATTTTTTTCTCACCAGGAACATAAAAATTTTTACCTTTTATGCGTGGACCTTTGAAACAGAAGTAGGATAAAGACAATAATAATAATAATAATGATGGTGATTTCAAATTTTGGCACAGGGTTAGCAGTTATGTGGGGAGAAGATTAGTCATTTGCATTGACCCCAGTTCTCAAATGGTACTTATTTTTATCAACACTGAAAGAAGTGACGCAAACTCAGAATGAGAAGAGTTGGAAGAAATATTGCTAAGCATTTTGTCTGACACACTTACAATTCTGCCAGCTCTCCACCTAAATAATGATAATAATAATAATCCTTTCTTCTGTAGGAAAAAGGCCTGAAAATTTTATGGGAGGGGGGGCTAGTTGGTTTCATTGACCCCAGTGCTTAACTAGTACTTCCTTTAGCAACTCCAAAGAAGAAATACCATTAAACATTTTGTGTGGCATGCTAACAATTCTACCAGTTCACCACTAATTAATATTAATATAACAACAACAACAATAATAATAATGTTACTGTTGTGTTGAAGAAGAAACATGCTTAGGTACAAGGTAGGAAGAGGCTTCATAAGATGAAAGATCTTTGTTGTGAATGAGAAAAACAGTTTGGGATGGTACATCAAACAGCAGATTGAACCCTTGCTTGTTGCATGTTTGAAATAGCAACATGATACCCACCAAAAAATGTGACACATTCAAAGACATTTAAGAAACAAGATGAAGAACAAAAATTAAATAATTGGAAAATGAAAACAATGCATGGGTAATACTTCAGATAAATTTAAGGTCATTGGCAAGACCAACACTTGGAGGTGGCTAAGGAAAAGTGATCTGAAAGGATGCACTGAGGCATTGATATGCAACATTCAGGAAGAAGCTCTGAGAACTAATTATACCAAGCTCGAAATAGATAAGAGCAGTGAATTTCCCCTTTGTAGGATGTTTGACAACAAAAACGAAACAATACCACATGTTGTGAGTAGGTGTAGCAAATTGGCCCCAAAAGAATACAAAACGTGGCATAATAACATGGCTAAGTTTGTTCACTGGAGATTGTGTGTAAAATATAGTCTTGGAAAAACATGGAAATGGTGTAAACATGAGCCAAAAGACATCTCTAAGAATACTGAATATAATATCTTGTGTGATTTTACAATCCACTGTAACTCTCTAATAGATGCTCAAAGATCAGACATTGCTGTAGTGAATAAAAGGGAAAAGAAAACTAAGATTATAGATATTGTCATACCAAGGGATGCACACGAGCTAGAAAAGGGTGAAAAAATGCAAGTTACTAAAAGATAAAATTACAAGACAATGGGCAATGAAGAGAATAACTATCATGATGTAGTCACAGGGGTACTAAGAGCACTAACAATGAAGTCTGAGAAATATGTCAGAGAAATTGGAATTGACATGAAGGTAGAGCATGCTCAAAAACTGCTCTACTCGGGACAGTGAAGATTTTGAGATTGCTATTTGGGAGTTCTATAAAAAATACCTTCCTTCAGATGTGCCACCACAGCAACAAGTGCCTGAAAATGTAAACATATGGACTGCAATGCCTCTATACAAAAACTGCAAACCTGTGAATGAAATTTTGATAACATTAATCACATATGCATTCATTCATATCTATACAAATACTTTATATATATGCACATTACTGTTTGTTCTTGGTCTCTCACTTATCCATCAATAATAATTATAAATACGTAAGAAACTTCAGCACATATCCATGGGCAGTATTCAGTCAAAAAGTAAATGCTGTGAAGCAGATCTGTCTCTCCATGTCACTGCCCAAACGAATAACAAAATAAAAAAAAAGTAGAACGATGGGCAGATACTGTGAAATGGTCTATTATTTACACACACTGCTATGCAACACTTCTCCAAAAACATACAGGCATAAACTCATACTGTAAATACCCAATAAATTAAACAAAGCCCACAACGTGTACCATAGAAGTCTGATAACCAACAGAAGAACAGAACCTGCACTGCACAAACAACACACAATACAAAAACTAATACAACAAAAGACTAAAACCAAACCCCATAACAAAACATTCTGATGCAATATTTTTCAAAAGGATAAAATAAAATTCAGCACACACCTCACCAGCACAAAAGGGCAGCAAATGATGCAATAGAACGTTATTTGAAACTCAAATGTCAAAAAATAATAGTGGTAATGATGATGGTGACAAATGTTACCTTACCTCAGTTTATGAGAGATGAGTGTTTGTCAAGAAACTCTGGTTGTAACAGCGAAAATGAAGTTGGACCTTTAAGGAAAGGCCTCTCCCTTTGCAGTGGTTCAATAAAGATGCAGACTGACTACAGCTGATATCCTAATACAATATTAGCAGATAATAAAGCAAGGAGGACAAAGTAGACTAGTGAAGAAAACAGGATAGTGATGCAATACTACATAGAAAGTGAATTAGAATGAAAGGGATATAGAAAATGGATGTAAACACTTTGAGTAGAGAAGGCTATGTTTAAAGTGATTGAGCAGAGACTAGTAGATCAAGATAAGGCTATTAATAGAAGCGAGTGGATGTCAGAATTGGAGGTGGAGGATATCACAAGAGAACTGGGAAAGAAAGACCAGGCAGTAGGAAAGACAAACAACATAAGAGGTACAATTCAAACCAAAGAAGAACCAAAAGAAAAAAAATAATAATAGCACTACCAACAAGGAAGAGACAACTGGCACTAGAGATTTAAGTGATTTAAGTGAGAAAGACCAGAAGATTTTAGAAGAATTGCAAGAAGCAATGAGTAAGAAAATGATTACTAGTATTAAAAGGCACCAACAGAAGGAAGCTGTAAGAAATGACCAGAAAAATAGATTCTGTTATCAGTAAGATAGATACTAAAAATATAGGAGAGACTAACTTACTGATCTATGTAAGAGGGCTAATAGTTACTAGTAGATTAGACATTCCACAAGGAAAGATTAGAAAAGAGCAAATGTGGAAAAGGAGATTACAAAAAGTGAAGACTTAAAGACAAGATCTGGGTTAAATAAAAGCCTCGAAACTGAACAAGTTAGGAAACACGAGATTTAAATCTTCTCTTGAGAAAAAATACTTAGTCAAAGAGAAAGGATTTGGGACAGTCATAGAAGAGTTGAAGCAGCATATCATAGCAATTGTAGGTAAGCTTTCCTGATATCGGAAAAGAATAGATCAGTATCAACAGAACAGATTATTTGAGACAGAACAAAGGAGATTTTATAACCAAATAAATAGTGAAAAAGAAAGTACTGAAGATGAGAAATCTAATGCAGAAGAAGCTAGAAAGTTCTGGAGTTATATTTGGGACAAGCCAGTCAATCATAATGGAGATGCAGTACAGTTAAAGAAAGCGAGGGAAGAACTAGTGAGTGAGAAGTAACCAGATCTAAAACTAACTAGTGTATTAATGTGTAAAGTGTTAGAAAAAATGCCGAATTGGAAGGTCCAGGACTAGATTTAGTTCAAGGGGACTGGCTAAAGAAATTTAGTAGCTTACAAGGGAAACTGAGGGAACAGATTCAGGATTACTTTAATGGAAGAATAATACCAGATTGGATGATTAGAGGGAGAACAGTACTTCTTATGACAGACAAAATCAAGGGTAATACAGCTAACAATTATAGACCAATCACTTGCTTGCCAGAAATACTTTCAGAAAGCATTTACAAGCACCTTGATAGCCAGAATTTACTGCCAGAAGAACAAAAAGATTGCAGGAAGAAGGCTAGAGATATCCACCCACTTGTTTTTCATCTGTGAATTTTTTTATTATTTTATCTAAAATAGTTATTTGTAAGTCTGTCATTGAGGTAAGTGTTGATATTGTGGATGATGTCTCCTTTAGAATTCTTTCTGATTCCATTGATTCTGTTTGTTGTTTTCTGGACATGTTGGTGTATACATATGAAGCAGGGCCGTCTCCTAGAAAGGACTTATAATTTGTCTATTTTCCAACTTACTAGGAATTTGGTTTTTACTAAATTATCTCTAAGACCCTTAGATTCTAGGCCTTGCTTCCACACTTGAAATTTCTTCCCTGGGTTAGGTAATGATTCAGTTATAAGAACAATGTCATCAGCATAGAGGAGCTCCCAGAGGTAGCTAGTCTTGAGTTCCTCTGTAATGGCCAGGAGGATTATGAAAAACAGGAGAAGGCTAAGCACCGATCCTTGATAAACTCCTACCTGTACACTGAACTCGTTAGTATATTCTTTGCCAACATTCACCTTACTGGCAGCATCCTTGTACATTGCTTGTATAGCTCTCACTAACCACCCATCTATCCCTAGCTTCCACATTGATTACTAGATAAAGGAGTAACAGAGCCTGTCAACAAAAGTCAAGTACAGTAGTTTATTTTTGGCTAAATACTTCCCCTGAAGTTGCCTTACCAGGAATATAGCATCAGTTGTATTTCTCTCAGGCACAAAACCAAACTGCAACTCACTTTACAATTGATAACTGTAACTGTACTGAAATGACTGAATATGACCTTTAAATACCTTCTGATATATATATATGCATATTATTTTTATCTTTTACTTATTTCAGTCATTGAACTGCAGCCATGGTGGGTTACTGTTGCAGAATATGTAGTGAGTGGACACAGAAGTTGGGTGTTAGGAGGACATGTTGTGGATCAGGAATTCAACAGGGACAGATAGGTGCTTCAGGGTGATGAGGGAGAGCAGGAGATTGAGGAAAAAGGAAAACAGTGAGTGGTGGGGGAATGGAGAGGGAGTTAGGAAGATGGGTTATGAGAAAGAGGTGTCCGTGACAGATTGTGTATAGTGGCATGGATATAAAACAACATGTCATTATGACCTTGATTTAACTTAGCTGGGCAGGTCTTCTCAAGTATAGTAAATCATCAATCATATTTGTCTTTTGTCATCTCCTATGTAAGGTACAACATCTGAAGATCCTTTTTCACCACTTTGTCCCACATCTTCCTCTTCCACAGGTTACCTTCACATTTAGAAGTTGGCACTTCTTTATGCAGTTGTCTTTATCCATATGAATTGCATAACCACACCAACACAGTCTTCTCTCTTGTACACTGACATTGTATGTCTAGTGAAGTAGGATGGCTTCACAAAGTAAGCACATGTTTATAAATATAAAATAATGCATTCTGCACTTTCCTCATCATCCAATAATTCTCTATTTTTAAACATCTTCCAAGAAATGTTGCCATCTCTGTCTTACATACTGTTTAGCTAAATTAACAGGACAAGAAATATTGATATGAAATAACCCCCAAAATGTAACATAATCTAATTAGAAGGAGAAATATATTGTTTGTTGTCAAACTACAGCATCAGCAGCAACAACAACAACTATAACAAGACTGCTGCTGTAATTGTTACTGTTGTTAAATAGTTATAATTTGTTCTGCTCCAGCAGGTTTGCTGGCGCCATATGCAACTAATAGACCAAATTCATGACAGTATTTCCATCAATTTCACATATCACAAGTAATCAGTTGAGTATTTTGACCACCTGCACTGCCAATACTTTACAATATTTATCATCATCATTATCATCATTTAACGTCTGCCTTCCATGCTGGAATGGGTTGGACAGTTTGACAGGAGCCAGCCAGGCAGAAGACTGCATAGTTTTTATGGCATAGTTTTTATGGCTGGATGCCCTTCCTAACACCAATCACTCTGCAGAGTGGACTGAGTGCTTTTTATGTGGGACCAGCACAGACGAGGTCAGTCGTGGCATGGTTTTTACCACTGGATGCCCTTCCAAATGCCAACCACTTCACATTGTATTCTGAATGGTTTTTATGTGGCACCAGCACTGGCAAGACAAGGAACCTTGGAGGAAATGATCTTGTGTCAGATGATGAAAGGTTAGAGTGGAACAGAGAGATAAAAACAGATGTCTTGCTGTAGAGCTCTCTCTCTCTTTGTATATATATATATATTAGAAGGTTTAGAGATGATGTTCAGGTATTATATATTAGAAGAATAAGGTACTCAGAAATCTAGATGGTATTATATTTACAGATATTTATTAATATGTCACATGTTTTTATAAATCATATATTAGCGCTTGCATCCACTCTAGTAGAGTCTTCAGATTGAACTTTTTCAGAAAATTTGTCTCTTTTTATAGAATTATTGAGTGTGTAGGGGTGGAGAGAGATATAAGATAGTACAAGAGGGTGAAGAATGGAGAGAAAGTGAGAGAGTACATGTGTGCGTGTGCGCGTGTGCTTTTGTATCTGAAGGAAGTGTCAATGGAAAAGAGAAGGAAAGGAAGAAGGAAGAGAGAAAGAAGAAAACTATGTACTTGTGAGCGCGCGCATGTAAGCTAATTAAGTGGAAGGTTGTTATAGAGACCCCTAATTCAATTCTTGCTATTATGAATCGGAAGTCCCTTGATGCAAAAGCATTTCCAAAGGACTGGATTTTACTACGTTCATTGGAGAAGACGATTACCGTTTCCATTCCTCTAATTAGCACACATACGCACGTACATACACATCTAGCAACAGACTCTCGGACATGGATTTCTGACGATTGCCATCTAAGTTATAGGATCCGCTCTTGACCACCCCCCATCAAATCCTGCCATTAGATCCCAGGATGACTGGACGATATAGGATAGTTGAATGTCATTTCTGTTAATGACCTGACTCAAAGCAATTACATTCTAAGAGACATTTATGTCATATCGAATGACACGAATTCAACGATCCAATTCCTGACGTCTGTAAGACTGATTCACAATTCTTCCGAGTGTTGTAATCAGCCTATGTTCCTTTCGACGTGGCATCGAGTACCCGAAGGAAGAATGTGGAGGTGTTCTATTTTTCATCGATATCGGAGCATTAGACAGGATTCGTTTTTCTGGGTGCTCGTCTACTGTTGACTCTCCTGTTAGAGTTGATGTATTACTGAGCCGAGATAGATTGCAAACAGTGTGTTGGAATAAGGCAAGTTGGAATTGCATCGGAAGCAATTGTTAACTGGTACAATTACTTTCACGATGTTTGTGCTATATGGAGGATTGACAATTCTGTGCAACCTGGAGGGTACGAT
Source organism: Octopus sinensis (assembly GCF_006345805.1). NCBI lineage: Eukaryota > Metazoa > Mollusca > Cephalopoda > Octopoda > Octopodidae > Octopus > Octopus sinensis. The sequence continues at coordinate 31,134,997 of NC_043020.1, forward strand.
GCTGTTGTGGAAATTGATGAATCCAAGTTCATGCACAAGAAGTATTATCGTGATCATTATCGGCAAGGCCGCTCGGTTCTTGGAATGATCGAACGCAGTAGTCTGAAATGTGTTTTAGTTCCTTCCAAGACATGCGCAAGCATATACAGACACACAGACACAGACACAGACACACACACACACACCACACACACATACACACTAATACACACATGTACACCCACTATCTTTCATATACACGTACATTTCATATACATATACATACATCATTCACTTTCTCCTCTGACTTCAAAGTGAATGTCGCCTTCCACACTTCATGAAAACAAAAGTAAAAAATAAAAGATTTTTATGGAAATTAACGAACAGTCTAACTGTTCTATAACAGTCATGCTGCTATAGGTAGAAGAAAAATCAAAAACATTCTACAAAAATTGGATTCTACCATTACAATATTGCGTACATCAGATTTGTATCACTTTTATTTTATTTCAAAGGAAACAATTCTTTCACTTCTCCGGTCGAGTTTCCGACAAAAGCCAATCTTCGCAGATTTCAGTAGTTTCACTTTCTGACGTATAAAACGAAACATTGCTCAAGATTGTATAAGTAATTATTCTCCCTCTGTCTCCCACTTGGTAAATTCTGCTGATTAAAATCACACACACACACACACACACACACACACACACACACACACACACACATACATACATACATACATATATATATATATATATATATATATATATATATATACATCATGGGTCAGGCTACATCGGACATCCCAAACATACATATTGGAGACCAGACACTACATGAGGTGGAGAAGTTTACCTATCTTGGCTCCACCATCACCTACAACCTATCCCTTGATGCCGAGCTGAATATACGCATTGGCAAGGCAGCTGCTGTGATGGCCCAACTCTCCAAACGGGCATGGGACAATAATAGGCTGACCAAGACCACAGAAATGAAGATTTACCAGGCATGTGTACTTAGCACTCTACTGTATGGAAGTGAGACTTGGACACCATACACACGCCAAAAGCGTCGCCTAAATATCTTTCACCTGCGCTGCCTCCGGAAAATCCTTCGCATCAAATGGCAGAATCATGTCCCCAACAAAGATGTCCTCAAGCAAGCCGGAATACCAAGCATGTTTGCACTCCTCACACAAAGACATATGAGATGGCTTGGACATGTTAGCTGTATGAAAGATGGCAGAATCCCCAAGGACATACTCTACGGAGAGCTTGCTACGGGCATTACGTCTGTGGGAAGACCGTACTTACGATACAAGGATGTTTGCAAAAGGGACATGAAGCCCTGCAACTGGGAAACAATTGCCAGCAACCGTGGAGATTGGCGACGTACCGTAAAAGAGGGAACACAAAGGAGTGACAGAGGGAGAGAGGAGAAATGGAAAGACAAGAAAAGATGTCAACAAGAAACTATGACATTACAACCAGCTAGGCAAAGTCTTCGCTACATTTGCGGCACCTGCCAGAGGGAGTGTTTGTCCAGGATAGGACTACACAGCCACAGCAGGAGATTATTAGGACATGAAATGTAAAAGCCGGACTAGATTATTTTATGCGCAACTCCATTATCTCCCGAGACAAAAAGGATGCCAACATATATATATATATATATATATTAAAATATAATGTTTGCTAGATAGACCACGTGGGTGGAAGGGGAGTGCAGAGATTTACGCCTGCGCATTTTGAATTTGTTGATACTGTTAGTTGGAGTGGTTCATCTGAAGCGACAAGTTCGTTGATAGGTAAAGTTCCTTCTTTTTAGTGTTTCCAAATCCAAATTAAGAAATTTTGAGCTGACGAAAGAAATGCTGATTTTATTTGGCTAATCTTGAAACGTTGACGTACTCAAACGATCTATGTACTTGTGATATTTTTCTGTATTTACCTCCAAACCTTCGTGAGCTGTCTGGAGTAAGCATTATCTGAGAGAAATTTTCTTTAAGTAGTAGAAATGGCTAAAAAATTTTTTTTGGCTGCTATTTCTACTAAGTTCAGTATGTGGCAAAGTAATTTATTTTACTAAGCCCTAATTATATAATATATATATATATATATATATATATATATATATATATATCTCACGTGATCACGTGACCGACCAGACCATCAGATGTTGCTACACATCGCTGGTCACAACGCGTTCGCATTGTTTTAGCCTTCGAATGACGCCACCCCGCTGTCTAAGCGAGCAGGCCAACAGAAGAAAGAGTACAGCAGGGATCACCACCCCCTGCCGGAGCCTCGTGGAGCTTTTATGTGTTTTTGCTCAATAAACACTCACAACACCCGGTCTGGGAATCGAAACCGCGATCCTACGACCACGAATCCGCTGCCCTAACCACTGGGCCATTGCGCCTCTACACACACACACACACACATACACACACAAACTTTTTCAGCTATCATGTTCTCACAGCATGAAACTAATCGCTCGAATTCAAATCCTGTGTATATGTATATACTTATTTGTCACTGAAATGAGTACTTCTTCTTGTTGATCCCACAAATAATGGAAAGATAATTTACACACACACAAACAAGTGAACGAAAACAGCCGAAATATTTGGGTGTATCAAGAAGTACTATCTCGAAAGTAATTACAGCATTTGAGAAAGAGGGGAAAACCTCCTCATCGAAACAAAACTCCGGAAGAAGACCAAATCTTTCAGATAGGGACAGTCAGACTCTTATGCGAATTGTTAGAAAGGATCACAATAATGACCACCTCCAGAACCCAGTTTACACAAAAACTGCTCGCCGGGAGTTGCACAAAGGCGGATTTCACGGGAGGACTGCAATCAGAAAACCACTACTTTCAAAAACAAAAGTTGCAAAGTATTTAGAGTGGAGTAAAAACCTACAGAGTTGGTCCCTAGAGCAGTGGAAGAATGTTCTTTTCTCAGACGAGTCATCCTTTACCTGAATTTCCGACCACCAGCCGAGTATACGTGTGGAGACAGCCAAAAGAAGCATTTAACTCAGACTGCCTTCTTCCAACTGTTAAACACAGAGGAGGCTACAGTTCTATATTCAAGAGATGATGAATTATTTACATTCGACGGATATTTGTCGTCATCTTGTTTGTTGTTAGCACGTTTCCGCTGATATACCCTCCAGCTTTCTTCAGGTGTCTTGGGGAAATTTCGAACCTGCCTGGGTTATCATTCACAAGGTATTTTTCAATGTTATTATTATTATTATTATTATTAGTATTATCATCATTATTATTATTATTATTATTATTATTGTTCAGGTCACTGCTCAGAATCGAACTCGGAATCTTGGGGTTAGTAGCCTGCGTTCTTAACCACTACGCCACGGGCATATGGCAGCACCCTCAGCCTAACCCACACCCCACTCTCGCATCTCCCACACACCATTCTCACCTCTCCCACACACCACTACACCCTACACCACCATACCACATCACATCACATCACACCACCACGCACACACTAGCACTGACCACATCCCCGCCCCACATTCAAGGTCACTAGCCCTCTTCCACACGCACATATATACTCTATTATACACACGCACGTGCACCGTCGTTTTGGGATCACCACTACTTTATTATCTCCCCTTCTTCATAGCTCTCCTGCGCGACCCCTCTGTCCGGCATTCGCCATGATAGATCGCTAGCCACTACACATTCTTTATTTTCTCTCCTTGTTTTTTTGTGTGGAAGAGCGTAGGCTCGAAACGTTAAAGACTTTTTCACTTCCCGAGCGTTAAACCTGTCTTCGTCTTTCGTTTTTTTTTGTGAATTCTCCATATATATATATATATGTGTGTGTGTGTGGTGTGTGTGTGTGTTGTGTGTGTGTGCGTGTGTGTGTGTGCATGTACTTCTAAATATTTATGTGTGCATAAACACACATTTGACAAAAAGAGAGATGGGGAAGGAGAGAGAGAGAGAGAGAGATGCAGAAAATTTTGTAACACTCACCAGGTCTATGTTCTTTATAAGTATCACCAATAGTGATGTAACTCATTTCAGAGAACAAACCAATTCTGTCCATATCCATGACTAAAAGAATTTTAGCGGAAACGGTCTTCTACAAGCAGGTTTTTTTCTTTTTCCTAGTAATGCTAACTTCAAAAATTGGGACAGGAGCAATCGATGACATAAAAGCAAAAAACATATGTTACAAAACTTTTTCCTTTTTATTTTTTTCTTGTTTAGTCTTGTTCAGTTTTCTGTGATTTCTTTTATAAACTCTCCTTGTGGTTTGAAATCGAAATGTCCTGTCCGGTCTTCGTCACATGTGTTATTGTTTTGGCAGTTACCAAGGAGTAGAATGGCAATCTAGAAAGTTGGTGTGACGCTTATATACGTGTACAAACAAATCTGTGTGAGTGTATATAACATACATATGTATATATGTATGTGTGCGTGTGTGTGTGTGTGAGAGAGAGGAACAAGAGAGAAGCAACGAGGAAAATAATGATAGCTGCGATTCAAAAGGTGTAAAAGTTATGATAGCTCTTACAACAAAATATTACAAAATTTTATGTTACTGTATTACTGAATTTCACTTGACAGCAACTATATTTCTATCCCTTCCTCACTTTATTCCTCTCCCTATGGCAATCTAATTTTATTATGCTTCCTCTTTCTTTCAATCTATTTTCGCGTCTCCTCTCTATTTTGTTTATACACTTCCTATCTGTACGGTTGCCTTTCGTCTATAAGTTTCTTTTGCTTCTTTTCTATCTCATTTTCATTCTCTCTTTCTTTCTCTTTTCCTATGTCCTCCTCTATCTCTCTCATTCTTACTCTCTTTCTATGTCTCTTAATCTCCCCTTCCACTGTCTTTCTGATCTGTTTCTTTTTACTAGTCTCTATTTCTTTTAACATACTCTTCACTTTATCTAGTTGTTTATCTTATTTATTCACAATACTTTTCTCTCTTTCTTCACTTTATGCTCCCCCCACCTCCACTTCATCTTCCCTTCTTCGTCTTATTGGCGCGAAACTGTGTTTTATGTCGTCAGAGCTTAAAGTATTTTCCTCGGGGATTTCTTCTGAATGTAATTCCTTGTTTTCAATGCTTCTTCCATTTGTTTTGCAAAGAAATTTATTTCTAGCGTGCTTCTGTTGTCTTGGTAACATAGCAAACCCACAAAACCTCTCGCTGAAGAATAATACAGATTTAGAATAACACAAACACACACATACACGCTCTCTCTCTCTCTCTCTCTCTCTCTCTCTCTCTCTCTCTCTCTCCCTCTCTCTCTTTCTCTCTCTCACACACACACACAAAAGAGGAAGACAAGTACACAGATGTGAGAGAAAACAAATTGAGGAAAGGAAACGGAAATGTAGAATGTAAGAGGGTAAAAGGGAAACAGATAAAGGTCGTAGGAAGAAATTGTGGTTAGATTTAGGACGAAAAATATGCATAGATACATAAATACATATGTTTTTATGTGTGTATGTGTGTGTGTGTGTGTATATATATATATATATATACACACACACATATATATATATACGCTTAAATATTTGTTGTGCAAGAATTTTTATGTGAAGTCGTGTGTTGAAACAGATATTGTTATATTTCGGAATGGTCATATTGCCAGTTTAGCCAATAAAAACACACGCACTATATATTTATATATATACATATATATATACATACACACACACACACACATATATATATATACAAATACACACACACACACACACATATATATATCTCTTCTATAAAATCCGTTATATCTGTCTGTGTGTGTGTGTCTTCTCGGATCTCTGGCATCCTCCATCCATTGCGCTCAAATTTGATATGTAGATACCGACGGTATCAGGGCGTGTATAAGTCTTGAAAAAAAAAAACGATTCCAGGTGAGAATGCGATCGATAAAGCCGTTTTGCCCTGCTTTTCTTCCGTCAACCTGTATATAACTGCACCTTCCATTTTTGTACTGCTTAAAGGCACGTTTCTTTCTTGCCAAGCTGACTGTTTAAACCATGTTTTTGTTCTCCCAGTCAACAGCCTTATCATTACTGGTACTTTAAACTCTTCGGTTGCACATTTGTGTGAATAAAATCGTTTTTCTTTGGAATAGAAAAAAGTCTATCCTTAATTCTTCTTTTACTGGTGTCTCAAGTTTAGGTTAAATCAGTGTTTCTCAAAGGGGTGGCCTATGGGACAGTCGAACAAGTTGTTTTGAGAAAATTTGGTTTAAATGTTTAACTCAGTACCGTCGATTGGACGAAGGGCGTTTTGCTCGTGTATATATATGTATATATATTTCTTAGTGTATCATATCTCGCTATCTAAAAGTCATCTCCTCCCCCTCTCCATTTCTTTCTCTCTTTCTTTCTTTTTTCTTTCTTTCTTTCTTTCTTTCTTTCTTTCTTTCTTTCTTTCTTTCTTTCTTCTTTCTTTCTTTCTTTCTTTCTCTCTCTCTCTCTCTCTCTCTCTCTCTATCTATCTATCTATCTATCTATATAGTGGAATCTTTACATACATATGAGAGAATAAGGTGTACGTACGCCGCAATAATATATATATATATATATATATATATATATATATATATATATATATATATATATATATATAAATACAAAATGGGACAAGAACGCAAAACATTCAAATAGACCATACAAAAAACACGGACGGGTCATTCGAAGTCTCTAATCTTCAGTCAAGAACAGGATCATCCTCGCAATTTCGGCTGCCGAAATTTTTATTGACCCAGAAAGGATCAAAGGCAAAGTCAACCTCAACAGAATTTGAACTCAGAATGCAAAGATAGATGAAATGCCACTAAGTATTTTTGGCATCTGCCAACTCTCCACCTTAAATCAACCTTAAAATCAATCTTATTTCTTACTACCCAAAAGGGGTTAAACACAGAGAGGACAAACAAGGACAGACAAACGGATTAAGTCGATTATATCGACCCCAGTGCGTAACTGGTACTTATTTAATCGACCCCAAAAGGATGAAAGGCAAAGTCGACCTTGGCGGAATTTGAACTCAGAACGTAGCGGCAGACGAAATACTGCTAAGCATTTCGCCTGGCGTGCTTACGTTTCTGCCAGCTCGCCGCCTTAAAATCAATCTTAGCAGGGTTTGAACTCAGAAAAGTCAGTGGTGTAAAATAAGATGTGTGCAGCATGAAAAACTATACAGGGGCCACTACTTTATATGTGTGTATATCCTGTTGGTAAAGGCATGCTTTATTTAAGGAAAGAGGTAGACAATTTGGTTATGCACAGGGCAGCCCAAACCCACACTATATCACTGCAGAAAGTGAGGAATTATGAATACTATTGCAAATAATTTTTTGTGTCATCATCATCACCATCATCGTTATTATCATCATCATTACTTAATGTTCATTTTCCATGCAGACATCGGTTGGATGGTTTTACAGGAGCTAACCAGCTGAAGAGCTGCCCAGGATCTGATTGTCTGTTTTGGCATAGTTTCTATGACTGGATGCCCTTCTAACACCAAACACTTTACAGAGTGTACTGGGTGCTTTTACACAGCACAGGCACAGATGCATTTATATGGCACTAGTATGGATGTTTTTTACATGGCACCAGCACTCTCAAAATTAAGAACACTCAGCTAGAGAGGGACGCTGGAGATATGCCTGTATGCAAGGACAACCACACTTTTACTTAGTTTGATGTATCTTCTCAAACACAGCAAACTGCCAGGAGTCTCGGTCCCCTGTCATCCCTTATGTAAGGCTCATTGTCTATAGATCTTTTCTCACCACTTCATACCATGTCTTCCTGGATCAATCCCTTCCACATATCCTCTCCACAATTAGAGATTAGTACCTCTTGATGCAACTGTCTTCATTCATATGCATTACATGACTGCACCGGTGCCGTCTTCTCTCTTGCCCACCACATCTGATGCCTCATTTACCCAGTTTTCCTCTCAAATCACTTACACTCTGCTGTATATGCACACCGACATTACCCATCTAGAGGCGTATACCAATTAAATGGATTTATGAATATAAAATAATGATTTCTGGCATAGACACAAGGCTCAAAATGTTAGTAGTGAGAAACATACCATTAATCCTCGAGTATAGTCCACCCTTGAGTATAATACGCAAGGGATTTTTAGGGAGCTGTACCTCTGAAAAACCTAAACCTTGTGTATAACACGCACTCCTTCTCTAACTTGAGTCAAGGAAGTCTATATAACGTCCTTGGTTTGTAAAACTTTTTACAGTAACGTCCTTTATTATTATTGTACATATAACATAATGCAAACGTGTAGCTTTTTTGTGCATTTTGTTTGCTGAAAATAAAGAAATAACAGTAATAACGTTTAATAAGTGTTGCTAACTGCAAGTCATGGATGATTTAAGGTATTTTCGCGCCCGACATCCAAAAATGTGTTTGAATAAACATTGCCGGACAGCAAATAGAAACTCGGGCATTGCTTAGAAAATAATTTTCATTTTTAACCTCGTATATAGTATGCACTAGGGATTTTGACCTTTACATTTTGGGGGGAAAATGCGGATTATACTCGAGGATTTACGGTAGTTGTTTTAATTTACTTCAGTACCTGATTAGTACTTTTCTTTTTACATTGGAAGACTGAAAATTGAAGTCAAACCAAGTAGGATTTGAACTTACCAATTTTGCCAATCAGTCACAGATAAAAGGTCATGTACATTAGATGTAATGCAACATGTTTTAAAATCAACCTCAAATTTGTTCACTATAGACTGGTGTTTCTCTACCATTTTTTGCCTACCCCTTTGATTTCTATTTTACTCAGAAGGACCCTCATAGAGATTTGATATTTAAAAAAACTCCTATTGTATTTTTATAATTAAATATTATTAGGATTTTTATTTTAAAAAATTGTTAAAACATCAAGTGTTTTGGAGAAGTACCTTATATACTCGACTATAAAACACCTTTGCCTATAAGATGCACTCTAGACTTATAAGGTTAGGGTTAGGGAAAAAAGTAAAAATTGAAGAATTTGGGGCGGAGAGGGGGGGGGCATTTAACACTACCGATTTTTGGCAATTTTCCGGAATCTCCGTATCCGGAAACAGCAAATTTGGGAGAAAATGGCGGAAGTTTTGTGTCAGTTATGATGTATAGGGATAAATATATTGATTCTTAAACAAGAGACCTTTTTCTACCACCTACCTTCACACACACCTTTAAAAATAAGTCTATTACTTCAAAAATAAGTCTATTACTTCAAAAATAAGTCTATTACTTAGAAAGGGGATTAAAATTTAAAGGAGCGGGTGTTTAGCAATTTTCTGTTACATCAAGCTAAAAAATTTGCTCCAGCCTTTTAATCGTCAATGTGTTGCCGTCCATGATGAAGAAGTTTTGAATGCTTGCCATCGTGAGTCTACTGTCGTGAGAAAGAATCAAGTCAAAACTTGGTTTTTAGGGATTTTCTTTTACATCAAGTTCAAAATTTTACGCCAGCCGTTGAACGGTCAATACGTTGCTGTCCGTCGTTAAGAAATGCCAGCCATGGTGACTCTACTATCCTCAAATTCTATCCTTCAAACTTTGGTTTCCAATATTTTATTATTTTTATTCAGCTCGCAAGTTCGTCTGTCCCTTTTAAATGTTAGTGTTTTGCTGTCTGTCTTGAAGCAGACCTTTCCTTTGTAACTGCCTGATATTTATGATTGATCTTTCTAAATATTTTATTTCTCAACTTACTCAAGATATTTTGTTGTTTATAAATGGGAGAGAGATAGATAAAGATAGAGAGTAAGAGAAAGCGAGGGAGAGTCCGAGAGAAAGGAAGAGTAAGAGAGTGGGAAAGTGAGAGAGAAAGGAGAAAGAAACAAAGAGGGAGAATCATCATCATCATCATCATCGTTAACGTCCGTTTTCCGTGCTAGCACGGGTTGGACAGTTTGACAGGGGTCTGGGAAGCCAGGAGGCTGCACCAGGCTCCAGTCTGATCTGGCAGTGTTTCGACAGGTGGATGCCCTTCCTAACGCCAACCACTCTGTGAGCGTAGTGGGTGCTTTTTTCGTGCCGCCTGCACAGGTGCCAGGGGGGCTGGCAGCGGCCACGATCGGTTGGTGCTTTTTACGTGTCACTGGCACAGAAGCCAGTCAAGGCGGCGCTGCAATCCGCCACGTTCGGATGGTGCTTTTTACGTGCTGAAAGGAAGCAACAGAAAGTAACAACCACACTCTTACCCGCGCGTAGAGCGGGTCACCTTCAGCTAGTATATATATATATATATATATATATACACGACGGGCTTCTTCAGTTTCCGTCTACCAAATCTACTCACAAGGTACCATGCAGTGGGATAGAACCCAGAAGGTTCGTAAGCAAGCTACTTACCACACAGCCACTCATATATATACGCATACACACGACTGGTTTTATTCATTTTCCAGGTACCCAATAGACTCAAAATGTCATGCAATGGGATAATGGTGATAATTCAGAGATTTAAATGAAATAAGGATGATTATAGTTGGAAGGGCAACTCTACTGAAATAAAAAGCATCAAGTCCTCAATACCTTTTGGTAGCAGCAACATTAGCATTTTGGATATAATTCATCTGTTTTTGTGGATCATAGAATCATCCATGACGGACGTGTAGAAGTCAGTTATGTCTACTAAAAAATATATCAACATCATTTAACGTCTGTCTTCCTATAACAGTTGACTACAATGCTGCTATGCCAGTCATTGGGTATAATACCTTTCTATATATCCTGATTAACTATATGGGTGAAGAGTGTCAGACTGCCAGAAGGGAAGCTAGGAGGCAGGTTTATTTAGCCAGAGGAGAAGCAGATAAGAAAAAATTTGCCAATGTTCTGCGCCGTGAAGACAAAAGACTTGAGGTATTTCGTGTTGCAAGACAGTGTGTGAGAGAGAATCGTGATGTGGTAGGAAAGAAATGTGTTTGCATGGATAATGGTTCACTTGCGCTAAATGTGGCTGCAAAGAGAGAGGTTTGGAGACGCCACTATGAAAGGTTGCTGAATAAAGAAAATGAATGGGATAAATAGAGTCTGCTGAATGTCGAGCCAACTGAGGGACCAGCTATCCGAGTTGACAGTACCTTGGTAGATAAGGTAATTAGAAGTATGAAGACAGGGAAAGCGCCATGCCCATCAGGAATTACTGCAGAGATGCTCAAAATATCTAGCGGTGTTGGCTATAGCCTAGTCACCCGTATAGTTAATCAGGTGATACAAGAAGCCCGAAATTTACTTCAATCCCATCTCATAGAATTCATGTGGCGTTATGAATTTAAGGACGAAATCTTCGGAAAGTCATTGGAACAAATTCGACATCTATATCCATGCGTTTGAGATCTTACAGAGTCTAGCATAAGTATCACATTTATTTTAAAACTTAACTTCAAACTTCATTTGTTTTATATTTTGATAAATTCCCTCTGTTGAAAATTATATTTTTTATATTCTAAATAATTTGCAATTTCAGAAAATATATTAACTTTGCATTTTTTAATTTGATAAATTCTACGGAAACAAACGAAGGTGCACGAGTGACCCCAGATTGACGTCACACTTTTTTACTTTCCTCCTGACAGCTAATTCTCCGGTAGTGTTCTGGAATGTTCTCCTCCATTTGGAACTTTGATTTCTCTTCAATCTGGAAATATTTGTCTTGTTTTTTCACTGAAAATTGTTTATAAGTTAGTGCTTTTATGAATACATATTACTTAAAATGAATTTCGACGAGTAACGTTTGTAAACAAACAGTTTTCTGTATATGAGAGAAGTGAATATGGACTGCCGTGAAAATATCCAAAAGTTAGTTTTTATTTTTATTTATAACTCACTGAAAAAGATTTGTCCTGCTTCTAAGAATTGTGAAATAAGTCAACAGAAGAATTTCCAGTCATAAATTCTCGAAGTTGCTGTTTGTCCTCCACCGAAAAAGTAAGAATTTATTAATATTATTGTCAAACCATTTATCTTCTTAAGTTTTGTGTCAATTATGATGTATAGGGATAAATATATTGATTCTTAACAAGAGACTTCTTTCTACAACCTTACCTTCACACACACACACACACACCTTTAAAAATAAGTCTATTACTTCAAATGTTAATGGTTTCTGTTAAGACTCAGCAATTTTTAAACGAGTTCTTGACTAGAATTTGGTTTGTCAACTGTTAAAATAACTTTCAGTTCTTTAGACGTTCACATGATTAACAAGGCTAACGTGGGGTGGCTAGAAATAGCAGTCAAATTACTCTCAGATCCATACAAGATCATGCAATTGTTCAGTCTAGGAGCCCAATAACAAATCAACTTAGTTGTTTATTAAAGAAATCGATATTTAGAGAGTGAAAACGTGTTTTTCTCTCTTTTTGCTGGAGCACCGACTTTGGTCGAGCAAATCGACCCCAGGACTTATTCTTTGTAAGCCTAGTACTTATCTCTATCGGTCTCTATTGCCGTAAACACAACGCACGCACACATACACACACACACACACACACACACACACACACACACCACACATATATATATATATATTATATATATATATATATATATATATATAAATAAACGACGGGCTTCTTCAGTTTCCGTCTACCAAATCCACTCACAAGACTATAGTAGAAGATACTTGCCCAAGGTGCCATGCAGTGGGATAGAACCCGGAACCATGTGGTTCGTAAGCAAGCTACTTACCACACAGCCACTCATATATATACACATACACACGACTGGTTTTATTCATTTTCCAGGAGGGTGGACTGCTAAAAAATGCAGTGAAATCTGGATATGCTAGAAACAGCAGTCAAATCTCTTATATGGAAATCTTCATGTGTGAGTGTGCGTGTGTGCTAGTCACCCACCCCCACATTCGCTGGAAACCGATGTCGGTGTGTTTATGTCGACGAAGCTGAGCGCCTTGGCAAAAAGTGACCGATGGAATAAGTACTAGGCTTACAAGGAATAAGTCCTGGGATCGATTTGTTTCGACTAAAGGCGGTGCTCCAGCATAGCCGCAGTCAACATGTGGGAAAAAAAGTCAAAACTGAAGAAGTTGGGGGGAAAGGCGGGGACAAAGTTTCACAATTCCGATTTTTGGCAATTTTCCGAAAACGGGGATTTTTGGCAGACACAAAAAAGGAATTACAAATTAATTTACACCATGGAAATACGGAACTATGGCGGCTGAAAATTGGTGTCTGACTTTTTGCAAAGCATTGTGGGATTGTCGTCTGTATGATTTGAATGGCGCGAGATTCAGTTTTTTATTGAAATTTTTATTGAATATTGGTCCTGCAGAGTGAAAGAAGTAAGTAAGAAACTATTATTAGACTGGAGAATCATACTCCACATCCCCATTAAGGACTTTTCGTTTTCAATGTACTCGAGTGTTGTTGTTTATGTTATTGTTGTGAAGTGTGGTTGCATGTTCGAAATGTAATTAGATAAGTTTTCAACAGACATTCTAACTGATTTGTCAGTCGAGAAGCATACAATCTCTCTATTTTTTAATTTGTTATGGCCTTTCTTAATTTTGGTGTCAAGATCACGGGTCTTATTTTTTGTTCGTTTTTGTTTATGCCTTTGGTGTAATTAGAGAAAGCTGACAGGAGTTTGGATTTAGTAAGGGTAAACTTTGCTGTACTGGAACGAAAACAATTGCAGCATGGAAGGTGTTTATAAGCCATTTAAGAAACACACAAAAACCGTTAGATTCACTTTAATATTTAAATTTAATTTGTCAAAATATTTTCGTTGTTTTGAGACTGCGACTTCTTCACTGACAAAATTCCGTGCTGCATCTGAGAAAGTAACAGTTAGTTCATGATATATATGTACGTACGTATGTATGTATGTATATGTGTACATGTATGTGCGCATGCCTATACGCATGTATGTATGTACTTATGTACTTGTGAGTATTTAGGAGAAATAGACGTGTCTGTGTGTGTACATGTGTATGTACTTGCGAACGTATGTTTATGTAATATGTGTCAGTTCAATTTGTATACTTGACTGTTACCTTGCCACTCGCTATGCAAGTACATCTCTTTCTCTCTCTCGCTCTCTCTCTCGCTCTCTCTCTCTCTCTCTTTATATATATATATATATATATATATATATATATATATATAGAGAGAGAGAGAGAGAGAGAGAGAGAGAGAGAGAGAAGCAGATTGTAACATAGATAAATATATAGACAGAAATAGATAGAGTCAGAAGAATAGACATACCAACTACCAAACACCTAGAAAGATAGACTGCTTGATAGCTCGATAAATAGATAGATGCTTATGTTTTTTTATTGCTACTCATCACTCATTTTGTCCATTTTATGTTTCTCACCTGTACTGCCCTTTGTAAAGAATTAGCAAACTGAGCTGTTTTGCAATAAAGGCTTGAATGGATTGAGAGCCATATGATAAACTGGTGAAGGAAGCATGGATTTAAACTCTGCCTTATTAGTTGCTCATTGGTGAAATAGCATAAAAAATATTGTTTATGGTTAAGATTTCTTAATTAATATCAGTTTCTATATTAGTGTATGCATCTTTAGTGAAATGATGATGAACTCTCTTACAATATGACTATGTGAATTGCTGAAATTATGGTATATTGTAAATTTCACGAATATTTGAATGACAGGAAAGCTATCCTGTTTCCTAACATGCAGATTTATTTTTCCCAAGTCATTTGATTAATTGGTCATGTTTGTAAAACAGGGGAATGCCTCAAATTTTAGAGGAAGTGGTTAATTGATTAAATTGATCTTATTACTTGACTTGCACTTTTTTTATCAACGATGAAAGGAAGAGAAACAAAGTTAGCCTCAACAGGATTTGAAACTAGAATATAAAGAGCTGGTAGAAATATTGGAAGGTATTTTGCCAACACTCTAACAATTGTGCCTCTCCACCATCTTAAGTTTAATAGAATAAAATCTGTGAATGAATTTTTATGAATTTCTTGTGTAGTTTTAATGAAAGTTGGTCTCACATTGCTTGCATTTATATCTTTCCTGAGACATGTAAAAGTTTCCATTTGTATAATACTTGGCTGCTTGTCACTTCAAATAAAGAGTAGTGAACTGATATTAAAGCCAAAATTTTCCTTTCGCTACTATTAGGATGTTTTTCATTTTTACTTTCAGGGTTAACAAATGAATGATTACACTTATTGGTTTACATGCGAACTTTTGTTTATTTTATATCCTTCTATATGTTGGATATGCAAATTTCACGAAGCAGGGATAGACACAACTGTCTTCACACAACCTACTTCAGATTACTCCACTAAACACAATACTCTAGTAAATAGAAACTCTGAACAATGTCAACAACTTCCATGAACTCCCAATGACTCTCTTTGTCTCAACCAATATGCTAATTTTTTTATAAGAGTTTTGCTAGTCCATTCTTCCAATCCCATAGGGGTGCCAATGACTCTCACCACAACAGTTTATACATGTATATTTTACCAAAACAAGTATCCCCATGCGAAGCTTCACCTGTATGTAAGTACATAACTTTTTTGTTAATTTAAGTTTTCTGTTAGTTAACCATAGCTGTTTGTAAATTGAACACCTGTTTCTCTGTGTATATTGAACAATTTCCATAAGATATATATGTTTGCAAATGTAAAATATGTTTGTTTCCCAATGCCATGGTTTAGGGTCTAGTTCTACTGTGTGGCATTTTGGGCAAGAGTCTTCGACTATAGGTAGAGATCAACAAATGCATTTTTAGTGAAAGTGGTTGATGGGAACTATATGAAGCTTATTGCATGTGTGTGTATACACCATATCAATTATGTGATGCATGTTATAGGTAACTGTTGACAAAAAGTGCAAAATACTCATTGAAAAATCAAAATAATTTAGAGTAATGTCAAGAAGGGATGTGGAATGGATAGTGAAAGGTCTGGCTTGGAAGGTGTCCCACAGTATTGCAGCCTGTGCCTATGTGTCATCTTGCTACTGCAAGAGAGTACAGACCATTGAATGTTTGTGAAATATTGGCATCTAAGATTATGAACTCTTTGGATTTAGTGATTACCTTGATGTCAGTGAGATTGCCATTGTCAAACAAGAGATTTGTTACCTTAGTAAGTGTCTACCCTCCAACCATGTGTTCCTCTGAAGAGAAAAAAAAGACTAATATTTTATCTTTAATGAAAAAAGCTTCTATGCAGTGTTCTTTCTGCTTATAAAATCTTCATATTTGGTGATTTCAATGAAAGCATTTGCAGAGATAAAAAAGTTTGGGATATAATTGGGAAACATGAAGCCAGAAAATGCAATAGTAATGGCTTGTTTAGTACTGCAAGTGTGTTCGATTTTTGCATATACTGGGTAACTGTCAATCTCCTAGTGTGGAGCATGCTGTATTTGAGCACCAAATATGTGGGAGTATTTATGTGATCAAGATGAAAGGCAATTAGGTCTCTCATTAATTTCTGTTTGGTGAGTTGGCCCTGAGGAAAAATCTAGGCAACAAATTGAAATTAAGGCATGAATGCATTAGAGACACTTAGAGGATCTAGATCAAATTAGAGACAGTGAAAACATCACAAAGTTTTTGATGGAAAAAATTGGTTCATGTTGGAATGAGTGAATTTGAATGAATGTCAATAAAATCTTAGTGTGCATGAAAAGCTTGAGAGAGATTTTTGAAAAGGTCTTAATATTAATGTTTCCATTGTGTTTTGCTTCAAAAACTACGTAGACATGACAGAATTAAATAGACATCCTTATAATTGTTAAAATTTATTTAAGTTATTTATTAATTATTATAATGTGAATATCTAATATTTAGTAGACAGGTCCTTGCATTCAAAAATGCAAGGACCCTAGCAGGCATGCTACTGATCTGATGAATATTCTCTTCATGATTTTCTTGCCAAGTTTCTTGCAGTAATATCAAAAGATCTGGCTTTAAGGATGCTTTCTTTTTCTTTTTAGGAGGTATCCCATCCATCATGCCTCAGAGGTGTTCAGTAGGGTTCATATCTGGTGATTGGCTTAGCTATGGAAGCTTTTTAATGCCATTCTCTTCCAACCAATCCTGGGTCTTTTAGTTGTGCAAGAAAGCCCTATCTTCCATAAATAGTGTTATTTAATCATTTTACCCCTGGAGGTTATAGGAAGAAGATTTTTCTATAATATGGACACATATTTATCTGAGTTTATGTATCCCTCACATTCCACCATTTCTGATTGACTATTGCTCCAAACTGCTCTCCAGACCATCACATGTTTCATTGTTGGCTGCAATATATTCACGTGAAAATATTGGTGACTGATTCTCCAGACCCACATTCGACCAGTGTCAGAAAATACAGCAAATCTGGATTCATCAGAGAATTTGACAGTGTCCCAAAGTGTTAGTGACCTCTCTACCCACTTGTCCAATCTTTTCTCCATTTGATATTGGCTGGTCGAAGCAGTGTCTTCTTTCTTGCTGCTCTGCCATAATAGCCAATTTTGCAGAGATAACTGACAGCTATTCTGGGACTGACATCAACTTATTCTGCTATATTGGAGGCCTTGCAATGAGGATTATCTTACACACTTCTCTTAAGAAAGCAAAGTGTTCTGTCAGAGGGCCTTAGTCTACCTGGGTAAGGTGATATGGACTACTTTCCCGTTTAGTGAATTGAAAAATTACTCTATTTACTGTAGAAAGTGGAATCACAATGTTTTCTGTGGTTTTAGGCTAAGTCAGCCTTGAAATAGGCGCAGCATATGGCCTCTTTGTAAATTGGACATTTTTAAGGCTTCTTTTGTACATGGCATGATTAAACAGTTACATATAGAACCTGAAACATATAAATGTCAATTAATAAAAAAAATAAACCTCTTCAAGTTATAATAACAATGTGTTAATGGGTATCTATTTACTTTTGTCATGTTTGTGTACAAATGTATCATTTGTTACAACTGCACTTTGAAAGAAAAAGAAAACCTTTAGTAGAAAATTAGCATTAGCTACGACAACGTTACCCAACTATTAAATCTTATATTTTTCAAACTCATGCTAGGATGGAAAAATGAACGTAGGTATGAGACTTATTTTTACACATGTATTGATGCATATAAAACATGAAATTATGTTGTCTACATACTTAAATACTTGCAATTAATTCATTGTAAGAACATAGAAATTTGACAGGTTTTCTTGAGTTGTTGCTCATCTACAATAATCTGATAAGTTTGAGGTTATTGTTGGTTGCATAAGATTGTCATTGAATTTTCTCTCGACAGAAATATCTAATCATTTTATCCATACTAGCATGGGTTGTGTGTATCATGTTGATATCTGTTTCAGTTTAATTCCCTCTGCAATAGTTTCTTTTTTTTGTGTTTATGCAATATTGTACTTTCATAAAATACAGTCGTCTCTTGCCTTACACAGTATTGTTTCTTAGTTTCACTTTAGCACAATTTTGCTCATTTTGCTCATTTTCCTCTATTTCTTTCTTTTTGTTTTTGTTTTTACAAATATAGAACTAGTAATTGCTTCAGTTTCTCATTATATTTTGTTAAATATTTTTGAATTTGAAATATTAAAATTGATTTCACTGGAAATGAAAATTCAATGTATAAAATTAACTTTAAACTAGATGTTCAGCATAAAATGCAAAAGTTTTACAAAAAGAATTGTCATCATCATTTAATGTCCATTATCTATGCTGGCTTGGGTTGGACAGTTTCATCAGAGCTGGTAAGCTGAGGGTCTGCAGCAGACTCCAGTCTGATTTGTCATTGTTTCTATGGCTGGATGCCCTTCTTAACATCAAGCACTCCATGAGTGTTGTGGGCAGGGGTTGTGAAAAAAATTGATGGGAAATTAATTACAATATATTGTCTTCTAAGGCACGGCATGTCATGAAAGGTGTCGGTCATTAGTCATTGCCTTTATAAGTTTCAACAGTCAAAGATCATGCATTACCACCTTGTCCAATGCCTTCTTATGTCTGCTTCTTCTGCCATGTAGCATAGTTGTCTGCACAGGTATAATAAATCTGGCTTTCACTCTGAAGGAGAGACCCTTAGTTACCAAACAGAGGAAGGAGCTCTCTGAATTTGCTCAGCCTATTTTTATTCTTGCAGCCACACTCATCCACCTCTGCTACTGACTTTGTTGCTCAACAATCTTTATCGTACTCCTCTGGTATTTGATGAAGCCCATTTTCTGTACACTTTTAGTGTTTACTGTACATGTGCACCTTCCACATACAAAATATATTTTCCCAGTTTACCTTCCTCTGATATTGCTACACCTATTATGTGTTATACAGAGTACATCTACCTACCTATTTCCTTCATATTGAGGATGGCATGTACCTGAAGGGCTTTACGATTTATCAGTTTTCCTACTTACTAAGACTTTGGGTTAGGGTTGGGTAGGTTAATTCTGTGACCTTTCAATTCTAGACCTTGCTTCCGTACGCAAAATTTATTCTAGTTCTGGTAGTGATTTAGCTATAAGAAGAAGCTCATTAGTAAATAAGTGTTAAAACTCTTTGCTTTCACAAACACTTTATGTACACAGATTGAAGCAATGAAAACAAAGGTCCTCGGTATACCTGAAACGTGAAGGAAAATATTTGGATAATGAAACGAATAATGTATGGCTAATTGAATGTAATGTAATAAATGATAATATATGAGTGTTCAGTTGTCATCCTCTATGCCCTCCCCAATTCCTTTGAAAGAAGCAAAGAAGACTAATAATATGTATTAAATGATTAACGAAAATAAAATTTGTGCAAAAGACCCTTAATCAATATTGACGGTGTGACGATCAAGGAGCAACGTGTCAGTTGTGCGTCAGACTTTTGTGCCAGTCTTTGCGAGTCTGGCAGAGCGACAAATTGCTGGATGGAGGATAAACTGCATCAGGCAAGGATCACTTTTGGAAAGCAGGGGTTTCAAGGGGTGTTGGGGTATGACCACTTGTTGGTGTGGCTCTGTGTGCAGGCGGTGAGATGCATTTCTGGTCATGGTAATTTTGGAGTCGTGAAGTGGGCATTGGTGTTGCAGCTGCATGAGGTGCTGTTAAAGTCGGTTGAGAAGGTAGTCTCATCACTGGTGTTGGCGTGAAGAACGCAGGTGGTTCAGACACCATGAGCAGTGGGGCGTGGGGAAGAAGCAGTAGATACTTCCAGAGGAATTTTGTTGCACAGTGTTACTCGGCCTGATCCATCCACTCTCAACATGTACGGATCGAAATAACGTACATCGAAATGGCACCAGTCCCCCCCCCCCCGCCATTTGTAGGATTGGGTCAAACTTGGCTCTGGATTAGGACATAGTTCGAAAGAAGTGAGCATGTGTGTTTTGACAACCGTTCAGTAGCACTCATGTTGTGTTTACGCAGGTCTTCTTTTCAATAAGTCATAGTTTCATGCCATGTGGAATGTAGCTTGTACTTGCCGGGATGGATGGGAATAAAGTATTGTATAGGGCTGCCAAAGATGCACATGGCTGGGGACAAGTGTGTCCCGGTCAGGTGTATTTCTTTATTGTAGCATTGTGCACTGGAAACTGTCAGTGTTAAGGAAGCCATTGGTGTCAGTGTTGTCTGTAACGAGGCCCTTTATTGTCTCAATACTGACTTTGGCACGGCAGTTGTCATGGGGAAATGCAATGGCGGTGATTCTCCCCAATTGTGGAAGAAGGTACAATGTCAGCTCATAGCTGATAGGGCAGTGTTAAGTGCCTGTGTGCCATTCGATGCTCCTTTAAGATAGTTTTCCAGACCTGTTAGGACATACCACCATTGTCTGTCACCAAGTGACAGATGTACCAATGGGGATAGGCTTTATAACTCCAAGTGGAACGTTCCGGTCGAGACCTGCTTTTACTTCCTCTTGCCAATGAACCAGGACTGGTATGGGCGTATGGTGGGCGACTGGTTTAGCATTAAGCGGATCGGTTGGTCAGACATCTTGGAGAATTGCCGATGGTTGCAGACGTTGAATGTGCTGGAGCTGTAGTAGTGTAGCAGCTACTTCCTCAGGCGAAAACGTTTTTCCTCAGTGGCTGGGAATGGTAGTGTAGTTGGAGGAGGAGGTTGTATTTGTTGTAGGTGGCAGGTGCATACATTCTGTGTCATTGTTGCAGATGATCGATGAGGCTTGTCAGTACTCTCTCCCATGGATTGTTTACAGGCCAACTCATGGCACAATCAGGTGCAGGACAGGGTACGTTGGTCATACTGACTCGCTTTTTGTCATAAATAAGTCTGACAACTGTTTGCTTTCACCAATATTTTACGCAGTCTGAAGCAATGAATAAAGGGTCTTCAGTATACCTGAAATGTGAAGGGAAAGATGATGGATAATAAAATGAATAATATATGGTGAATTGAATGTAATGTAATAAATTGTAATATATGTGTGTTTAGTTGTAATCCTGTAATCAGCATAGAGGAGTTGCTAGGGTCTGCCTGTTTTATATTCATCTGTTATTACCTGAATGATTATGATACCAACAAAAGTCAAGTACAGAGGTTTATACTTGGTTAGGTACTTCTCCTGGGGGTTTCTTACCAGAAATATATCATGACTGGTGTTTCTTCCTGATACAAAACCAAATTGCATCTCATCTAGATTAAGTCTTTTCCTAATTAGTTGGGCTATGATCCTCTCCGTGATTTTCATCATCTGAAGAAATTAGTGCCAGTGCGAGCACTTTATTTTTAAAGCACACATCAAGCATATGTTAACATATTAGCAATGAGAAAGCGCTCTAATCGATGTCTACCTATATACATACATATATGCAGGGTAGCCATGTACTTTCTCTACAGCAACACACCTCTGTCTGTCTCTCTATTATACTACAGGTTAGGATGAAGCCACCTCTCTCACTACTAGCAATCCACTCATCCTTGAAATTTACTTATTAATTTTACTTGCAAGATTCTTTATATGAGTTCGTGTGTTGAAGCATATTCTGTTGTGTCTGGGGAGAGTCATTCTCGTTTAGTGCGTTATTATTTAACACACTCAAGGGTAAACATTTCCACTTATTTCTTATTTTTATTAGTCATACACACTCACACACAGAAATGAAAACACATTTACAAACTCACACACCTAGAAATGAAAACGCACTTGCAAACACTCACTCACACACACACACACATTGGCTGACCTGCACACACACACAATTTCTTCAGAATGTCACGGTTTTAAGGTCAACATATTTAAAGCATAAATACCTACAAGTGTGCATCTTTGCATGTATCTGTGTGTGTGTTCGGACGTATGAGTGTTTGTGCGTGTTTGAGCACACTCCACACATACGTAACGTAACGGTTCGGCAAAATAGAAAAAGTTAGAATAGGTACTAAGCTTCCAAAGAATAAGTCCTTTTGCTTGACTAAAGACGGTGCTCAAGCACACACACATATATATATATATATATATATATATATATATATATATGCATACATACATATATCCATTAATACATGTATATATATATATATATATATATATATATATATCATCATCATCATCGTTTAGCGTCCGCTTTCCATGCTAGCATGGGTTGGACGGTTCAACTGGGGTCTGGGAAGCCAGAAGGCTGCACCAGGCCCAGTTTGATCTGGCAATGTTTCTACAGCTGGATGCCCTTCCTAACGCCAACCACTCCATGGGTGTAGTGGGTACTTTTTACGTGCCACCGGCACAGGTGCCAGACGAGTCTGGCAAACGGCCACGATCGGATGGTGCTTTTTATGTGCCACCGGCACGAGGCCAGTCGGGGCGGCGCTGGCAACAGCCACGTTCGGATGGTTCTCTTACGTGCCACCGGCACTGATAACTCAACTGCAATTTCCATTGATCGATTTCGATTCTGATTTTCACTTGCCTCAACAGGTCTTCACAAGTAGAGTTTTGTGTCCCAAGAAGGGAAGGTATGCATAAGTGGACTGGCTACATACCGTGTAGAAGGCCACGGGTTATGGTCTCACTTGTCCTGCCGGGTCTTCTCACGCACAGCATACTTCCAGAGGTCTCGGTCTCTAGTCATTTCCTCGGTGAGACCTAAAATTCGAAGGTCGTTCTTCACCACCTCGTCCCAGGTTTTCCTGGGTCTGCCTCTTCCACAGGTTCCCTCAACCGCTAGGGTGTGGCACTTTTTCACACAACTATCTTCATCCATTCTCGCCACATGTCCATACCAGCGCAAACGTCTCTCTTGCACACCACATCTGATGCTTCTTAGGTCCAACTTTTCTCTCAAGGTACTTACACTCTGTCGATTATGAACACTGACATTACACATCCATCGGAGCATACTGGCTTCATTTCTTGCGAGCTTACGCATATCCTCAGCAGTCACGGCCCATGTTTCACTGCCATGTAGCATGGCTGTTCGTACACACGCGTCATGCAGTCTGCCTTTTACTCTGAGCGAGAGGCCTTTTGTCACCAGCAGAGGTAAGAGCTCTCTGTACTTTGCCCAAGCTATTCTTATGTGTGATATACGTGCTTGCATTCTCGTGTGTCCTTCGAGTGCGAACAAACATACACAGACACACACACATTAAAACATATATACGACGGGATCTTTCAGTTTCCTTCCCTAAATCCAATCGCAAGGATTAGCTCGGCCCTGGGCAACAATAGTAGACAATTGCAGAAGATTACAGGCAGTGGGAATGAACCCGAAACCATGTGGTTCGCAAGCAAACTACTTACAACGTAGCCATTCCTACGCCGATATTCACATATACGACGGCTTCTTTCAGTTTCCCTCTACCAACTCCATTCAGAATACTTTGGTCGGCCCTTGGCCTAGGCTATAGTTGAATACACTTGCCGAAGGTGCAACGCTGTTGGTTTGAACTCAGCACATTGCGGTTCGTGAGCAATCATTCTCACAGAAATGCGCGCGCAAACAGACACAGAATGTCACGGTTTTAAGGTCAACATGTGTAAAACATAAATAGCTACGAGTTAGCCATGATAAGATGGCTTCTATACTTTACATTATCGAGCGATTACTGTTTCAATCTCATTCTGAGATTTAATTATGCTTACTGTTCGTTTTTCGACATCAGTGGCAGACGCCATTAGAAAAACTTATATATGTTTGCAAACAGCCTTCACTTTCATCGCTACCTGGTGGTTACCGCCCGTTGACGAGGGACAACAACCCGAAACTAGTTCGAGCGTATCACTCAGGCTTGCGAAGAAGGGATGGCCTCCCTTTGCAAATACTCCAAGGACACTGATATTGTGTCTAAGGCCAGCTAGAGACGAAGATCTCTTGGGGCTATAAAGCTACAGTAACACCCCCTCCCCAATGTGGTTAGCCATGATAAGATGGCTTCTATACTTACATTATCGAGCGATTACTGTTTCAATCTCATTCTGAGATTTAATTATAATTTTATTATTGTTAAATTATAATATTCAAGTGAAGTAACTGTAGAAGATACTTTGTAGTTATCGTAATATACACTTTGTCGCTGTTAGACTCTTTCTGTTATTTCACTGTGACCATAGTGGAGCACCGCCTTTAGTCAAGCAAATCAACCCCAGGAATTATTCTTTGTATGCCTATTACTTAATGTATAGGTCTCTTTTGCAGAACCGATAAGTTACGGGGACGTAATGTTCGATATACTGATTTAGTAGGTATTTATTTATTGTAAGAACTTCAATTATCATAAATTATGGGCTAGGAAAATACTAGAAACTTTTTTGATATACCTATTGGGGATCCTGTGTGTGTGGGACTATTTTTATTTATGTGAGTGTGGGTATTTTCATTTCAGTGTGTGGTGTGTGTGTTGTGTGTGTGAGAGTGTTTTATTTCTGTGTGCGCGAGTGTGTGAGCGACTGAGTGTTTCTATTTGTTTGTGTTGTTGCGACACTTACAAACTACAACAAACACTTTGACCATTGCTAAGATACCCACATTTGAGATCACTAACTACTAAATCAAAATAAGTTCAATTTATTGCACCTTAGTGACTTCAGATGTTGCTCAAATTTTTCCCATGTGTCTACAATGTATTAATTTCACAAGTGGATGAAAGAAATTCTCATAATGGCGTGGAGGGGGCTGATATTCTAACTGCGAGTGCAAAGCACCCAATGCCCATTACATTCTGAATAAATGTATGTTTGTGCTAGTTAAGGTTAGGGTTTTATGTGTGAGTGTGTAACTGTGTTTTCATTTCTTGTGTGGGGTGCGATGTTTGGTGTGTGTTACTATTTTCATTTCTGTGTGTGTGTGTTTGTGTGTGTGTGAGTGTGTGAGAGTTTGGATGTGTAACTGTGTATTTTTATTTCTATTTGTGTGTGTCTGTGTGTTTGTGCATGTGTAGGTATGTAACTGTTTTCATTTCAGTGTTTGTCCCGGTGTTGTGTGAATATGTAGCTGTGTATTTTCATTTCTGTGTGTGTGTGTTTGTGTGTGTGTGATTGTGTGAGAGTTTGGATGTGTAACTGTGTATTTTCATTTCTATTTGTGTGTGTCTGTGTGTTTGTGCATGTGTGGTATTAACTGTTTTCATTTCAGTGTTTGTCCGCGTGTTTGTGTGAATATGTAGCTGTGTATTTTCATTTCTGTGTGTGTATTTGTGCGTATGTGTGTGTGTGTGTGTGAGAATTTTTATTCAGTGTTTGTGTGCGTGGGACGGTTTTTATTTGTGTGAGTGTGAAAGTGTGTGTTGGTATTTTCATTTCAGTGTTTGTGTTTGTGTGAATGTTTTTATTTGTGTGTGTAAGTGTGTGTGAGCGACTGTGTTTTTATTCGTTTGTGTGTGTGCGACAATTACAGCTACAACAAACACTTTAAGCATCTCTAAGATACCCACATTTGCAGATCACTAACTACTAAATCAAAAAATCACAATTTATGGATCTTTAGCGACTTAAAATATTGCACATATTTTCTCATATGGTGACAACGTATATTTCACAAGTGGATAAAACAAATTCTCATACTGGCGTGGAGGGGGCTGATATTCTATCTGCAGGTGCTAAGTACACAATGACCCCGTATCTACGTACCTGGATCGGTCATAATTGGTTTCATTTGGAGAACTCTCGGGTGTGGAATATCTATGACTATAGAAGTTGACTTGTTTACAGGCTTCGTTTATGGCCTCACTTTTGTGATTTTCGAAGTCCACACGTTACTGTGGACTTCGAAGATTTAGTCGGCCCAGATACGATAGAAGAAAACACTTGTCTAAGTCGCCACGCAGTGTGACTGCACCTGAACCGTGTGGCTGGTAGGCATCTACTCCCCCGCTTATATATATATATATATATATATATATATTGATAGGTGTAGAGGTGGCTGTGTGATAAGTAGCTTGCAAACGAACCGCAGTGTTCTGGGTTCAGTCCCACTGCGTGGCGTGTTGGGCATGGTGTCTTCTACTATAGCCTTGTCCCTCCGACCAATGCTTGTGAGTGAATTTGATAGACGGAATACCCCCCCCTCCATATATATATATATATATATATATATATATAATATATTGTGTGTGGTGTGTGTGTGTGTGTGTGTGTGTAAGTAATATATATATATATTATATATATAATATATATATATATATACATACCCCTGTTTTCCAGGGGTTCCTCAGGAAAATGGATCACCTACCCCGGTGAACGACCAGGTAGTGAAGGATAGGAGAGCCAAGGGAGCAGAAACCGGAAGCCCCCCTGTACCAATGGTCCTACAAAGAAATGAAAAATTAGAAAAACAGAAGAAAAAAGGAAGGACCGAAAACAAAAATAAGGAGGGAAAAGGAGGAAAGGCAAAACAACCAAAGCTGAAACCCCAACCCACCACACAAACAGCAGAGAACCCCATGGAGGATCCAATGCCCCCCAGTACACTTCTGGAAAGAAGAAATCTGAAAGGCACCGATGAACCAGAGAATTCTACCTGCGGGGCAAATGTTGGCATGATGAGGACGGCAAAAACTGCCGGTTCACCCACCCGACACCCCGCCAGAACTTCAGGGGACTCAAAGAGAAAAGCTTTAACCGAGGGAACACAAAAAATGTCTCCCAGGAAAACTTTCAAAAACGAAGTGCGCTCCTCAGATGTTTTGCGCAACTCAGCAGCTGAGCAAGAGTCTTTTTTGTGCATGGCGCAAAGAATTGTCCGGCAGCTAACCTGGCTACACCAAGCACAGAGAAGGAACCCTGCCCACCACTATGCAAGACCACCACAGTCAACAGACACGGGATGGCCTCCCCTAACGCCTGCACAGCCGTCACCCCAATACTTTTACTAATATTGGGGACCTGTTGCATCAAAATAGAAACAAAATTTCTTTCGTGAGAGATCTTACTGCATGCAATCAAGCCCTATGCATAGCACTTGTGGAAACTCACCTCACCCTGATATAGAGGACACAGAAGTACACATACCAAACTATGCCATACTGCGAACAGACAGAAGGGAAAGGAGCCATGGTGGAGTTGCTGTATACATCCGAGATGACCTCACACCCCAGGTCTTAATGACATACTCAATTCGGTATGAGACACTTTAATTGTATACATAAACAACATAATATAGCCATATGCAATACATATTGCCCACCGGATGCCCCAAATCATACAGGCAAGTTTGAAGATTGCCTCACAATAATTAAAGAAATCCTCATGAATCTGGAACACCACGTGACCATATTTCTTATCGGTGATTTCAACTTATAGGTGATTTCAACAACTCTTTTATGGAGAGTTAGCTAAAGGAGAACGACCTCCACATAAACCAAAAAAGAGGTATAAGGACTTGCTGAAGGCTTCCTTAAGAGATGCTTGCATCTCTCCTGACACATGGGAAGGCATAGTTATTGATCGTAGCTGGGAGAAGGATTGTGCACGAGGGGACAGCCACTTTTGAGAAATCTCGAGTGGCACATAAGAAAGTAAGGAGGGATGTCAGGAAGCGCATCGCTGTTACACTTCCAGATGGGAAGGGTCTTCCTATGATGCTGACATGCAGTGTCTGTGCAAGACACTGCCTCAGAAAAGCTGGACTCAAGAGTCATCTTCGTAGTCATAAAGCGAGACAGATGAGTGACAACCTGCCACTGGTGGTGGTGTAACACACCATACTAATAATATCTGTCGGGCATGCAAAGAGAGTGTAATTCGGCAGGAGGACTTAAACGACATGCACATGTACATGAAGCCCAGTTACAACTACAGCCGGCTATTACCGGTAAAGGTTTAGTTGCCAATTCTGTACAAGACTGGGCTAAAAAGTCACATTCGATCACACCCGCCAGTAACAGTTAAGCTTCGTGCAATGGCCATACTCGATGATGAGGGGGCAGCCATAATATATGTATATATATATATATATATATATATATATATAATATATATATATAGTTGAAATATGTTACAAAAGGAAAATATAAAATACACGTGAAAGTTTAAGGGGAGAATAAGAAAAAATCAACGAAAATGCACATTGTAAATAAAAAAGAAAAAGCTTTTTATGAAAGGTAACGACAGATATATACTTTTAGATGGATGAGGTAGTAATAAAAGTCATTATTATGAGATGATTAAAAGTCAGAAGAAAGCATACCATGGTTTCGTCATAAGCTATTCGTCCCCCCCCTATATATATATATATATATATATATATATGTATGTATGTATATACATGTATATAACTACGTATATTATATGCATGCATTATATATATATATAATGCATACATATGCAGTCAGATCTAGTCCAAGTAATTTGACTCATTGTTTTGTTAAATCTAGTTGGAACCGATAGATAAGAGAAAATCGTTTGGTCATTATATTTGATTGACTGTAGTTGTTGATTTTTTCGTAGAAGCTATTGGCTTGAAGCAGGGTTAGGTGTTTATGTAGTTTCTGATGGTAGTAGGGACAAATAGAGGCACACAATCGTATACATATATACACTTGTGTACGACGGGCTTTTTTCAGTTTCCGATACGAATTAAATCATAAGGATTTAGTCGACCCGGGACGATAGAAGAAAACACTTGTCTAAGCTGCCACGCGGTGGGACTGCACCAGGAACCGTGTGGTTGGTAAGCAGGCAACCCCCCACTGAGATATATTTACATATATATATATATATTATATATATATATATATATATATATATATTATAGGATTAGGAATGGCTGTGTGATAAGTAGCTCCCTACGAAACGCAGTGTTCTTGGTTCAGTCCCACTGCATGGCATCTTGGGCTAGTGTCTTCTACTATAGACTCGTGCCGACCAATCCTTGTGAGTGGAATTGATAGGCGGAACATACACACACACACACACATTCACACAAACATATATATACATATATGTGTGTGTGTGTGTGTGTGTGTAGGGCTATGTATATATATATATATATATATATATATATATATATATATATATATATATATATATATATATATATACACGTTTGTATGTCTGTTTATCCCTCCAACACCGCTTGACAACCGGTGCTGGTGTCTTCATGTCCCCGTAACTTAGCGTTTCGTCAAAAGAGAAAATAGATTAAATACTAGGCCTACAAAAAATAAGTATTGGGTTCGAATTTCTCGAATAAAGGCGCTGCTGCGGCATGGAATATATATATGTGTATATATATATATTATATATATATATATATATATATATATATATATATATGTGTGAGTGTGTGTGTTTGTAATGTCTGTTTATTTCTCGAACATCGTTGGACAACGGGTGCTGGTGTGTACAATTCCCCGCACTTAGCGGTTCGGGAAAAGGGACCGATAGTTTAAATACTAGGCCTACAAAGTATAAGTCCTGGGGTCGATTTGCACGATAAAGGCATTGCTCCACCATGGCCGCAGTCAAATAATTGAAAAATTAAGTGTGTAAAATAGAAAATAACCAGAAAAGTTTATATTCTCTGAACTACATCAATAAGGGAGATAACTGAAAATCAACTTTTAGAGTTACTTCCCTTGACATATTAATAAAAGACATGACAGTTTAAGATGTAGATGCGTTTATATTTCCCATGCGAAGGGCACATTTGCATTCGCGCAGGAAGATACAAACATACACATGCAAATTTTCTGTTGTTAACTTTAACAAATAAACATTATAATTTACATTTAATTACACCCGAAAACTATGTAAAGTACTCACCATATCTAGTACTACCCTTTGGACATGATCGGGTTTTTATTTTGTTTTAGATAGTATATATGCGTATGTGGGTATATACACGTGTATATGTATGAATGCATGTATTTCTGTATATATATATATATATATATATATATATATATATATATAATGTATGTATATATATATTCATAAATTTATAATTATATATATATCTGTAGGTATATACCTATATATATATATATATATATATATATATATATATATATATATATATATACTCAAAAATGGAAGATAAAATTCCTGGAGGACTGGGTCGATGCCCATCCAAACCACATCCCTTTCTTCGTCCTCACTGAAACCCATCTTAGTAACCTCCACTTGGAAGCCGAGGTGAAAGTTAAAAATTTCAAAGCCATTCGTGCTGATCGTGCTGGCAGAAGAAAGGGTGGGACTGCCATTTATGTTCATGATTCATTCTCAACAGAAGCTATGAACATATTTTCCAATGGATACTGCAATCACACTGATACTATCCACAATATTGCAGTGGAGAAAACTCTACTCTCCGACCATGACATGGTTCTCTGTGATCTGAGATTTCACCGGCCAAAATGCAAAACAAATGTCATCCCTCCTGTTCATCCATTTGACACTATGGATTTCCACAATGCAAACTGGGAAGCGATCAATAATGATCTTGTACAAGTCGATTGGTCCTTCACGCACACATACACACTCACTAACATCAAAAAGTCCTAGCAGTCATTTGTAGACACCATTACGAACAAGGCGCAGGAGTGGCTGTGTGGTTAGTAGCTTGCTAACCAACCACATGGTTCCGGGTTCAGTCCCACTGCGTGGCATCTTGGGCAAGTGTCTTCTGCTATAGCCCCGGGCCGACCAATGCCTTGTGAGTGGATTTGGTAGACGGAAACTGAAAGAAGCCTGTCGTATATATGTATATATATATGTGTGTGTGTGTATGTGTTTGTGTGACTGTGTTTGTCCCCCTAGCATTGCTTGACAACCGATGCTAGTGTGTTTGCGTCTCCGTCACTTAGCGGTTCAGCAAAGGAGACCGATTGAATAAGTAATGGACTTACAAAGAATAAGTCCCGGGGTCGATTTCCTCGACTAAAGGTGGTGCTCCAATGACTGAAACAAGTAAAAGAGTAAAAGAGTAATATGTGCAAAACACACCCCATTAAGATCTGCAAACAAATCTAAGTGTCGAATCCCTAGAAATAGAAAATCTCTCATCAGGAAAATTAAAAGAATTAACAAAAAAAATCAACAAGCTGAGATACTGTCAACAGCAACACACCAACCTGACTGCCATCTCGTCACTAGAGATTAAAAAACATAAACTCCAAAACAACATATCTATCATCAATAGTCAGAGAAGAGCTGAAGAGGTCTGGGCCATTGAGAAGATCAAACTCAATCCCAAAGTGTTCTTTTCATTTGCAAAAAAACACAGAGTCACTGGTTCTACTGTTGGCCCTCTGATTGATGAAAATGGTACTCTTCAAGACAATGCCAAAACCATGGGAGAGATATTGCAGAAACAATATTGCTCTGTTTTCAGCAATCCTGATATGACTGATCTGGGCTGTATCAGTGATGTTACTCCTTAATGCACTTTATCGGACCTAACCTTTGGCGCTCCTGATGTCTTAGCACCAATAAAGGAAATGGACCAAAATTCAGCAGTAGGTCCCGATAGGTTCCCTGCT
>NC_043020.1:31171921-31189421 GCF_006345805.1 Octopus sinensis
CGGTCATAATTGGTCTCATTCGGAGATCTCTCGGGTGTGGAATATTTATGACTATAGAAGTTAACTTGTTACAGGTTTTGTTTATGGCCTAACTTTTGTATATTTTGGGAAGTCCACAGACGTTACTGGCTTTGCAGTCAAACCTACTCAAGTAATTTGTCTCCTTTTTTGTTAAATCTTGTTGGAACTGGTGGATAAGAGTAGACAGTTTGGTCATTATCTTCGATTGACTGTAGTTGTTTCAATCTCTGTCTACAGAATTTCAATCTCTGTCTACTTCTGAAATAGATGCTGAGAACATTGAGGAAGTATACAGCAGCCTCATCAAATCAACAGAGGAAGTTGCATTGGCTACTCTTCCCAAAAGGAAGAGTAGGGGCCAGAGCAAACCTTCTAATTCCCCAAATGTCATCGAAGCCAGAAACCATCTATATTACTAGCTTACCACCGTTCTCCATCCCAGTTACTGAAGATCCAACTCAT
This sequence comes from Octopus sinensis, assembly GCF_006345805.1. Classification (NCBI taxonomy): domain Eukaryota; kingdom Metazoa; phylum Mollusca; class Cephalopoda; order Octopoda; family Octopodidae; genus Octopus; species Octopus sinensis. Next base: position 31,172,405 of record NC_043020.1, read on the forward strand.
AGCTGCCAGGAAGAATCTTGATGAGGCTTACTTGAACGCCGAGGTCGAATTTATCAATGGCAAAATTAGTAAACTATCGAAAGAGCACATTAGTAAAAAACACCATCTCGCCTGGAAATCCATCAAAGACCTATCAGGCAAAAATTCTGGGTCATCAATTAGAATTAAAGGGGGATCAGCTAAGAAGCGTTTAGAAAATTGGTCAACCCATTTTAAAAACCTCCTTGGGAAGAATGCCAAAATCCCTGATAACCCCACTCTCCCAAGTGTGCCTATATCAGACACGCTGGACATCAACACCTCCCCTTTTACCATATTTGAACTAACAGCAGCCACCAAGCAACTAAAAGCCTCGAAAGCATTTGGTCCCGACAACATTCCGGCTGTGATTTGGAAGGATGATAGATTTCACACACTTTTGCTCAACCTCTGCAACCACACACTTTCCACCTTTGTCGCTCCAAAGATTTGGCACCAATCTCAAATTATTCCAATACCCAAAAAAGGCGATTTGTCCCTCGTCACCAACTACAGGGGCATATCTTTAATGTCAATTGCTGCAAAACTGTACAACAAACTGATCCTAAATCGTCTTGTCCTTTTTGTTGAACCTTTGCTCCGAAAGAACCAAAATGGATTCAGACATGGGCGCTCAACGCTGAGCCAGATACTATGCCTGCGCAGACTTATTGAAGAATCAAAAGCATTTAATCGCGATCTTGCAATGGTATTTGTAGACTTTTCTAAAGCGTTCGATTCTGTAGATAGGTGCAAGATGTTTGAAATCCTTAAGCTCTATGGGATACCAGACAAAATTATTTCTGCCATCAAGGTCCTCTACACAGATACGTCTTCAACCATCTTAACCACTGATGGAGAAACATCATCTTTCTCAATCGAAGCCGGAATACTGCAGGGAGACACACTCGCCCCATTTCTTTTCATCATTGTTGTTGATTATGTGCTACGTATGTCAGTTGATACCATCTCTGGCAAGGGCTTTGAAATAAAACCAAGAAGAAGTTCCAGACACCCAGCTGAGTACTTGACAGACACTGACTTTGCTGACGACATCGCTCTTATCAGTGATTCTCTCTCCAATGCCCAGTCTCTTTTACAATCTCTTGAACAAGCCTCAAATTGTGTAGGTCTTTACCTCAATGAGGCCAAAACTGAATACATAAACAAGTGCCTGTCCAACAGTGACTGCATCATCCACACTCTCAACAGTGCGCCTTTAAATATGGTTTCTGATTATAAATATCTTGGGTTATACATATCATCATCTGCAAAAGACTTTCTAACTAGAAAGGGTATGGCCTGGTCAGCCTGTAATGACATGCATAAGATCTGGTCATCAAATCTAAGTAGAGACTTCAAACTTGAAATATTCAAAGCCACAGTTGAACCAATCCTACTATATGGCTCAGAAACCTGGACGTTATCAAAGAAGCTTGAGAGGCGGTTGGATGGAACCTACACTCGCCTCCTTATGAGAGCTCAAAATCTCTCGTGGAGGCGCCATCCAACCAAAATGCAAATATATGGGAAATTACCACCTGTGTCATCTCTTGTGAAAGGTAGGAGAGTCCAGTTTGCTGGACATTGTTGTAGAGCTGAAAAAGAAGTAATTTCTACTCTTCTCCTCTGGAAGCCATCTACTCGCAACACCAGAGGGCGCACACTCTCCTACCCTGATGTAATCTCCAGGGATACAGGCATCCAGCAACAGGACCTCCGTAATGCTATGATGGACCGTGAACAATGATGATGATGATGTAGTTGTTGATTTTCAACCGATGCTGGTGTGTTTTCCTCCCTGTATTTTAGCGGTTCGGGAAAAGAGAATAAGAATAAATACTAGGCTTACAAAGAATAAGTGCTGCGGACGTACTGCTCGTCTAAAGGCGGTGCTCCAGTATTTATATATATATATATATATATATATATATATATACATACAGATTTACGTGTATATACCCACACACGCATATATACTATCTAAAACAAAAAAGAAACTTGATTATGTCCGAAGGGTAGTACTAGATAATATCATTACTTTATATATTTGTGGGGCGTAATGAAAAGTAAATGATGAGCTAGTCAATGTTTATTTGTTAAAGGTACCAGCAGATTACTTGCATGTGTATGTGTGTCTGTACGTGCGCGCATGCTCGTGTCCCCTTTCGCAAGCGAAAAACAAACACACCTATTACAGAAATTGCATGAAACGTATTATATGTTAGGGAAGTAACTCTTAGGAGATATTTTCAGCTATCTCCCTAGTGAACAGGTCATAGACTTTTGTCGCTATATACTCTTTTACTCTCATTTACTCGTTTCAGTAATTTGACTGTGGCCATGCTGCAGCACCACATTTAGTCGAACATATTGACCCCAGGACTTATTCTTTGTAGGCATAGTAATTATTTATCGGTCTCTTTCGCTGAAACTCTAAGTCACGGGGACGTAAACAGACTAGCATCAGTTGTAAAGCGATGCTTGGGGACAAACACAGACATACAACACACACACACACACACAACACACACACACACACATATATACATATATATATATATATATATATATATAAACACATATACGACTGGGTTATTTCAGTTTCCTTCCACCAAATCCAATCACAAAGTTTGGGTCGGTCCGGAGCTATAGTAGAAGACAATTGCACATGATGCCAGGCAGTGGGAATGAACCCGAAAATATGTGGTTCGTAAGCAAACTACTTACCACACAGCCATTCCTGCGCCTATATTCATATATCCGACGAACTTCTTTCAGTTTCCGTCTCCCAAATCCACTCAGAAGTCTTTGGTCGGCTCGAGGCTATAGTTGAAAACACTTCACGAAGGAGCCACGCGTACCCACACCCTGACCACGGCTTTCAACCGATTCTGATGAAACTTGACACACACATAGCCCAATGTCATAATTCAAAACTAACACAGCGAAAATTTTGAAAAGTTCCCCCAGTTCTGAAAAAATCGATAGATTCGACATGGGGTCAAGAATCTAAGCTTTTCATATGCAACACATTTTCCGTTGTAGTTTTTGCAACTTGCAATCGATTTTCACCAAACTCATAGTGAAGCTTAATGTTACCCTAAGGAACTTAATTCTGGCGTAAGTTTTCCATGCAATCAGAAAAAATCGATAAAATCATGCCATTTTGGGAAATCGCGTTCAAATTCAAGATGACATATTTTCAACAATATCTTTAACAAATTGGCAGGAATTTTTTATGAAATTCACAGCGAGCATCATGTCTGCTCCAAGGAGCTATATGGCCCTTTTGATTCCAATAGGATACGTTATTACTGGAAAAAATCGGTTAATTACATCATATGTGGCACACATAGCAAACCGATTTTTCTGCGATATTTTTTGAAAGTTCACATAGATTTTCCCTACACCGACGTTGCATTAAATGTCAAACTAACGACCTTTTGTCAATGCAGTTAACAAGTATTGGGAGAAATCAACAAAACCATATCACTTTGAGACCGACCATGCGAACCCTACAAAACTGACTTTTGTTAAATAGTTGGCGGATTTCAGGCGATTTAGTCGATTTATGCCGCTTTTATCATAAAGGTTACTAGAAATGGCATATGTTTTCCTTTTGCTTCAAATCCGAGCAATGTTGGGCTGTAGATGCGTTAAGTTAGGATTAGGTAGGGCTCAGCTGTGGTCCGAACCCAACTTGGGTTCTAGGGGGCAACGGCGGGCTATGCTGCTAGTATATATATATATATATATATATATATATATATTATATATATATATATATGTGTGTGTGTGTGTGTGTGTGTGTGTGTGTGTGTGGTGTGTGTGTGTGTGCTGGTCCAGATGGTTTCCCAGCCATCCTCCTCAAAGCGTGTAAGCATGCCCTGGCAAAACCCCTCAAGATTCTCTTCCAGAGCTTTCTTGCGAATGGCAAACTGCCAAGCAGGCTGAAGGAGGGAATAATATACCCAATACATAAAGGGGGAAGTAGGGCAGATGCCCAAAACTATAGGCCTATCTCTCTGACCTCACACATCAGCAAAGTCATGGAACGGATAGTCAGAAAGAAACTAATCGCATTCCTTGAGGAAAATAACTTGCTGAGTGATACCCAGCATGGTTTTCGACCAGGTAGGAGCCGCCTGACCCAGCTCTTACAACATTATGATGAGTGTTGAGGCAGTTACTCAACAAATCAAATGTGGACGTAATCTACCTTGATTTTGTAAAAGCTTCTGACAAGGTGGATAATGGTATGATATGCCACCAACTGCGTGACCTCGGCATAGCTGGAAAACTTGGAGTGTGGTTACATGACTTCCTGAAAGATAGGAGTCAGGCAGTAGTGGTTAATGGAGCCACCTCTATGAACACACAAATAGTGAGCGATGTTCCACAGGGCACTGTCTTGGGACCACTGCTTTTTATAGTGGCCCTCTCAGATATGCCCTCAAATGCCCGGATAGCCACTCTGGCCAGCTATGCAGAAAATACAGAAAATGCAGAAAGTCTCGCAGAAAATACAGAACCCCAGCGATGTTGCACACCTGCAGCAGGAGTTGGACTAAATCTACAGATGGGCTGAGGATAATAATATGCAGTTTAATGCTGAAACATTCCAGGCCCTGCGCTACCAGCATCCAAAACTGAATATTAAACTTACAGGATACATCGGTCCACAGGGAATTTCAATCCTAGAACCTAAGTCTGTGAGGGACCTGGGTATCGACATGAGTGATGATAACTCTTTCCAAGTGCACATTAGCCGGATAGCGACAAAGTGCAGACGACTGGCTGGGTGGATCCTAAGAACATTCAGAACCAGAGATAAGGAAACCATGATGGTCCTCTGGCGGACATTCGTCCTCAGCCGCCTGGATTACTGCTCACAACTATGGTCACCCACCAGTGTAAAATTAACAGCGGACCTTGAAGCAATCCAGAGAAGATTTACAAAGAAGATCCTCTCTTTGCAACAGCTCAGCAACTGGGAAAGGTTGAAACAGCTAAGACTCTACTCCCTGGAGAGAAGACGGGAGAGGTATGCAGTAATATATGTTTGGAAGATCCTGGAAGGAATTGTACCAAATTTTGGCATTGTAAGCTACACCAATGCTAGAACGGGACGACACTGCATAGTGCCAAATATCCCAGCAATGCCATCACGCTTCAGGACCAGCTTCTGCAACAGCCTGGGTTTCAAGGGCCCACAGCTTTTTAATATTCTCCCAAAGAGTCTGAGGAACTTGCACAAAGTAGATGTAGAGGCTTTTAAATCAAAGCTAGACCTCTTCCTGTCGAGAGTCCCAGATGAGCCTACCTCACGGCAAGAGGTGCAAATGAGGGTAGCTATATGAAATTCCATTCTTCACCAAGTGCCACATATTAGACGAGGTTCTTCGCAATAACAGTGTAGCACAAAACGGCGGTGCATCAGCATGACCGCAGCTCTGAGCTGATACTAGAGAAAAATATATATATATATATGTGTATGTATATATATATATATGTGTATATATATATATGTATATATATATATATATATAATATATATATATATATATATATATATATATATCCCTTATTCATGGAGCAAGTTGTACTCAAACCAACTAGGGCGAATAACATATATATATAGTCTTTATACTCTTTTATTTGTTTGTCATTTGACTGTGGCCATGCTGGAGCACCACCTTTATCACCTTGGGCTAGGAAAGATACTAGAAACTTTTGGGATATAACTATGGGGGCAACAGATTCTGCTCAGGATACTGATTTAGTAGGTATTTATTATCAGAACTTCAATTATAATGATAAATTATGATCTAGGAAAGATACTAGAAGCTTTTTAGATATACCTTTGGGAGCATCAGATTCTGCTCAGGCTAATGATTTACTAGGTATTTATTTATTATCAGAACTTCAATTATAATAATAAATTATGGGCTAAGAAAGATACTAGAAACTGTTTTGATATACCTATGGGGTCACCAGATTCTGCTCAGGCTACTGATTTAGTAGGTATTAATTTATTATCAGAACTTCAATTATAATAATAAATTATGGGCTAGGAAAGATACTAGAAGCTTTTTTGATATACCTATGGGGTCACCAGATTGCTAGAAATAGCAATCAAATCTTCCTCAGATCACACTTTTCTATACTAATGGACTAATGTCAGATCTTCTAGATAATTACTTGACTTGCAAGATATAGCAGTCAAATCTTCCTCATATTGCGCTTTTCTATTCTAATGGAACAATTTTAGACCCTCTAAATAGTAGCTTCACTTGCTAGAAATAGTCAAATCTCCGTATTATCACACATTTCTATTCTAATGGACCAATGTCACATCCTCTAAATAGTTGTTTGACTTGCTAGAAATAACTGTAAAATCTTCCTCAGATCACACTTTTCTATTCTAATGGACCAATGTCACATCCTCTAAATAGTTGCTTAACTTGGTAGAAATAACAGTCAAATCTCCCTCAGATCACACTTTTCTATTCTAATGGACAAATGTCAGATGCTCTTAATAGTGCTTGACTTGCTCGAAAGAGCAGACAAATCTTCCTCAGATCACATTTTTCTATTCTAATTGACCAATGTCAGATTGTCTAAATAGAAGCTTGACTTGCTAGAAATAACAGTTAAATCTTCCTCAGATCACACTTCTATTCAAATGGAACAATGTTAAATCCTCTAAATAGTTGCTTGACTTGCTAGAAATAGCAGTCATATCTTAATTAGATCACACTTTTCTATTCTTATGGACCAATGCCAGAGCCACTAAATAGTTTCTTAACTTACAAGAAATAGCAGTCAAGTCTTCCTTAGATCACACTTTTCTACTCTAATGGAACAATGTCAGATCTGCAAAATAATTGCTTCACTTGCTAGAAATAGCAGTCAATTCTCCCTCAGATCAGACTTTTCTGTTCTAATCGACCAATGTCACGAACTCTTAATAGTTGCTTGACTTGCTAGAGAGAGGAAACAAATCTTTTTCAGATCACTCTTTTCTATTCCAATAGACCAATGTCAGACCCTCTAAATAGTTGCTTGACTTGCTAGAAATAGCAGTCAAAACATCCTGAGATCACAGTTTTCTATTCTAATGGAAGAATGTCAGATCATCTAAATAAAAGCTTGACTTGCTAGAAATAGCTATCAAATGTTCCTCTGATCACACTTTTCTACTCTAATGGAACAATGTCAAATCCTCTAAATAGTTGCTTTACTTGCTAGAAATAGCAGTCAAATCTTAATCAGAGCACACTTTTCTATTCTCATGGACTGATGTCAGAACCTCTAAATAGTTTCTTGACTTCCTAAAAATAACAGTCAAATCTTCCTCAGCTCATGCTTTTCTATTCTAATGGACCAATGTCAGCTCCTCTAAATAGATCCTTGACTTGCTAGTAATAGTAGTCAAATCTCAGTATTATCACACTTTTTTATTCTAATGGAACAATATCAGATCCTCTAAATAGTTGCTTGACTGGCTAGAAATAGAAATTACATCCTCCTCAGATTACATTCTTCGATTCTAATGGAACAATGTCAGAACCTCTAAATAGTTTCTTGACTTGCAAAAAATAACAGACAAATCTCCATCAGATCAAACGTTTCTATACTAATGGACCAATGTCAGATCCTCAAAATAAGTTGCTTCACTTGCTAGAAATAGCAATCAAACCTTCCTCAGATCACTTTACTATCCTAATGGAACAATGTCAGATCCTCTAAATAGCTGCTTGACTTTCTAAAAATAGCAGACAAATCTCCTTCAGATCACACTTTTCTATTCTAATGGACCAATATCAGATCATCTAAACAGTTGCTAGACTTGCTAGAAATAGCAGTCAAATCTCCCTCAGATCACAATTTTCTATACTAGTCGCCCAATGTCAGATCCTCTAAATAGTTGGTTGTCTGGCAAGAAATAGCAGTCAAATATCTCTCAGATCACACATTTCTATTCAAATAGACCAATGTCAGATCCTCTAAATTAAAGCTGCAATTGCGAGAAATAGCAATCAAATGTTCCTCACATCACTCGCTTCTATTCTAATGGAACAATGTCAGACATTCTAAATAGTTGCTAGAGTTGCTAGAAATAGCAATCAAATCTTCCTCAGATCAGACTTTTCTATTCTAATGCACCAATATAAGATCTTCTAAATAGTTGCTTGACTTGCTATAATTGACAGGAAAATCTTCCTTATATCACACTTTTCTATTCTAATGGACCAATGTCAGATGCTCTTAATAGTTGCTTGACTTGCTAGAAAGAGGAGACAAATCTTCCTCAGATCACACTTTTCTATTCTAATAGACCAATGTCAGATCCTCTAAATAGTTGCTTGCTTTGCTAGAAATAGCAGTCAAAACTTCCTTTAGATGACATTTTTCTATTCTAATAGACCAATGTGAGATCCTCTAAATAGTTCCTTGACTTGCTAGAAATAGCAGTCAAATCTCCCTCAGATCACACATTTCTATTCTAATGACCAATGTCACATGCTCTTAATAGTTGTTTGAATTTCTAGAAAGAGGAGACAAATCTTCCTCAGATCACACTTTTTTATTCTAAAGGCTGAAGACGCTCGACCTTTATTCTCTAGAAAAATGACAACGCCGTGGAGATCTCATTCTTGCTCACAACATCATAAGCGGAAAGTGTAACCTCTCGAAAGAGCTGTTCTTCTCTCCTGCTCCAGAGCATCGGCCGTGGGGTCATTCCGAAAAGCTCTATCTGCGACGATTTCATCTCAATTGAAGGAGAGGGGCTTTCTCCGTCCGGGTTGCGGATCAGTGGAATAAGCTGCCAGACGAGATGGTGAAGATGCCGATGACTGCTCGGTTCAAAGTCTCCCTTGACCTCAAGTGGCCTGAACTCTTTACATGAACACCACCCTGTACATAACTCCTTGTCCCCCTACATGGCCTTGCTTTTTGCTATTTGAGCCAAAAAATTAACTAACTAACTAACTAAAAGACCAATGACAGATTCTCTAAATAGTTCCATCACTTGCTAGAAAGAGCAGTCAAAATTTCCTTTCGATCAAACTTTTCTATTCTTATGGACCATTGTCATGACCTCTAAATAGTTGCTTGATTTGCAAGAAATAGCAGTCAACCTTTATAAGATCACACTTTTCTATTCTAATGGACCAATATCAGATCCTCTAAATAGTTGCTTCACTTGCAAGAAATGGCGATCAAATCTTCATCAGATTACACTTTTTTATTCTAATGGAACAATGTCAGATCGTCTAAATAAAAGCTTGACTTGCTAGAAATAACAGTCAAGTCTTCCTTAGATCACACTTTTCTATTTTAATAGAACAATGTCAGATCCTAATAATAGATGCTTGACTTGCTAGAAATAGCAATCAAATCTTACTCAGATTACACTTTTCTATTCTAATGGAACAATGTCAAGATATCTAAATAGTTGCTAGACTTGATAGAAATAGCAGTCAAATCTCCTTCAGATCACAATTTTCTATTCTAATCGACAAATGTCAGATCCTCTAAATATTTGCTTTCCTTGCAAGATGTAGCAGTCAAATCTTCCTCAGACCACACTTTTCTATTCTAATGAGAGAATGTCAGATCGTCTAAATAAAAGCTTGACTTGCTAGAAATAGCTGTCAAATCTTCATCATATCACTCTTTTCTACTCTAATGGACCAATGTCAGATCCTCTAAATAGTTACTAGACTTGCTAGAAATAGTAGTCAAATCTTCATCAGATCACACTTTTCTATTCTAATTGAACAATGTCAGATCCTCTAAATAGTTGCTAGACTTGACAGAAATAGGAGTCAAACCTTCCTTATATCAGACTTTTCTATTTTAATGGAACAATATCAAATCCTCTAAATATTAGCTTCACTTGCTAGAAATAACAGTCAAATCTCCCTTAGATCACACTTTTCTGTATTAATGGATCAATGCCAGTTACTCTAAATAGTTGCTTGACTTGCTAAAAATAGCAGTGAAACCTTCCTCAGATCACACTTTTCTACTCTAATGGAAATTTGTCAGATCGTCTAAATAAAAGCTTGACTTGCTAGAAATAGCCATCAAATGTTCCTCAGATCACTCGTTTCTTTTCTAATGGAACAATGTCAGATCCTCTAAATAGTTCCTTGACTTGCTAGATATATCTATAAAATCTTCCTCAGATCAAACTTTTCCATTCTAATGGACAAATGTCAGATGATCTTAAAAGTTGCTTGAGTTGCTAGAAAGAGGAGACAAATCTTCCTCAGATCACACTTTTCTATTCCAATGGAACAGTGTCAAATCCTCTAAATAGTTGCTTGACTTGCTAGAAATAGTAGTCAAATCATAATCAGATCACACTTTTCTATTCTCATGGACCAATATCAGAGCCTCTAAATAGTTCCTTAACTTGCTAAAAATAACAGTCAAATCTTCCTCAGCTCACGCTTTTCTATTCTAATGGACCAATGTCAGATCCTCTAAATAGTTCTTTGACTTGATAGAAATAGTAGTCAAATCTCCGTATTATCACAATTTTCTATTCTAATGGAACAACATCAGATCCTCTAAATCCTTGCTTCACTTGCTAGAAATAGAAATCAAATCTTCCTCAGATTACACTCTTCTATTCTAATGGAACAATGTCAAGATCTCTAACTAGTTGCTTGACATGCTAGAATTAGCAGTCGAATCTCCCTCAGATCACAATTTTCTATACTAATTGACCAATGTCAGATCATCTAAATAGTTGCCTTCCTTGGTAGATATAGCTGTCAAATCTTCCTGAGATCACACTTTTCTATTCTAATGGAACAATGTCAGATCATCTAAATAAAAGCTTGACTTGCTAGAAATAGCAGTCAAATCTCCCTCAGATCACACATTTCTATTCTAATGACCAATGTCACATGCTCTTAATAGTTGCTTGACTTTCTAGAAAGAGGAGACAAATCTTCCTCAGATCACACTTTTCTATTCTAAAAGACCAATGACAGATTCTCTAAATAGTTCCTTCACTTGCTAGAAAGAGCAGTCAAAACTTCCTTTGGATCAAACTTTTCTATTCTTATGGGCCATTGTCACAACCTCTAAATAGTTGCTTGATTTGCAAAAAATAGAAGTCAACCTTCTTAAGATCACATTTTTCTATTCTAATGAACCAATATCAGATCCTCTAAATACTTGCTTGATTTGCTAGAAATAACAGTCAAATCTTTCTCAGATCACACTTTTCTATTCCAATGGAACAATGTCAAATCCTCTAAATAGTTGCTTGACTTGCTAGAAATAGCAGTCAAATCTTAATCAGATCACACTTTTCTATTCTCATGGACCAATATCAGAGCCTCTAAATAGTTTCTTAACTTGCTAAAAATAACAGTCAAATCTTCCTCAGCTCACGCTTTTCTATTCTAATGACTAATGTCAGATCCTCTAAATAGTTCCTTGACTTGCTAGAAATATTAGTCAAATCTCCGTATTATCACACTTTTCTATTCTTATAGAACAATATCAGATCCTCTAAATAGTTGCTTCACTTGCTAGAAATAGCAGTCAAGTCTTCCCTAGATCATACTTTTCTATTCTAATGGAACAATGTCAGATCGTCTAAATAAAAGCTTGACTTGCTAGAAATAGCAATCAAATCTTACTCAGATTACACTTTTCTATTCTAATGGAACAATGTCAAGACCTCAAAATAATTGCTAGACTTGATAGAAATAGCTGTCAAATCTCCCTCAGATCACAATTTTCTATTCTAATCGACAAATGTCAGATCCTCTAAATATGTGCTTTCTTTGCAAGATGTAGCAGTCAAATCTACCTCAGACAACACTTTTCTATTCTAATGAAAGAATGTCAGATCGTCTAAATAAAAGCTTGATTTGCTAGAAATAGCCATCAAATGTTCCTCAGATCACTCGTTTCTTTTCTAATGGAACAATGTCAGATCCTCTAAATAGTTCCTTGACTTGCTAGAAATATCTATAAAATCTTCCTCAGATCAAACTTTTCTATTCTAATGGACAAATGTCAAATGATCTTAATAGTTGTTTGACTTGCAAGAAAGAGGAGACAAATCTTCCTCAGATCACACTTTTCTATTTAATAGACCAATGTCAGATGCTCTAAAGGACCAATCTCAGATCTTCTAAATAGTTGCTTGACTTGGTAGAAATAACAGTCAAATCTCCCTCAGATGACACTTTTCTCTTCTAATGGACCAATGTCAGATGCTCTTAATAGTGCTTGACTTGCTAGAAAGAGCAGACAAATCTTCCTGAGATTACACTTTTCCATTCTAATAGACCAATGTTAGATCCTCTAAATATTTGCTTAACTTGATAGAAATAGCAGCCTATACTTCCTCAGATCACATTTTTCTATTCTAATTGACCAATGTCACATCCTCTAAATACTTGCTTGACTTGCTAGAAATAACTGTCAAATCTTAATCAGATCACACTTTTCTATTCTAACGGAACATGTCAAATTCTCTAAATAGTTTCTTGACTTGATAGAAATAGCAGTCAAATCTTAATCAGATCACACTTTTCTATTCTCATGGACCAATGTCAGAACCTCTAAAGTTTCTTGACTTGCTAAAAATAACAGTCAAATCTTCCTCAGCTCACGCTAATTGATTTACTTGCTAGAAGTAGCAGTGAAATCTTCCTCAGCTCACACTCTACTATTCTATTGGAACAATGTCAAATCCTAATAATAGATGCTTGACTTGCTAGAAATAGCAGTCACATCTCCATCAGATCATACTTTTCTATACTAATGGACCAATGTTATTATCCTCTGAATAAGTTGCTTGATTTGCCAGAAATAGCAATCAAACCTTCCTCAGATCACACTTTTCTATTCTAAAGGCACAATGTCAGATTCTCTAAATAGTTGCTTGACTTGCTAGAAATAGCAGACAAATCTCCTTCAGATCACACTTTTCTATACTAGTGGACCAATTTCAGATCCTGTAAATAGTTGCTTGACTTGCGAGAAATTGCAGTCAAATCTTCCTCAGCTCACGCTTTTCTATTCTAATGGACTAATGTCAGATCCTCAAAATAGTTGCTTGACTTGCTAGAAATAGCAGTCAAATCTTCCTCAGATCACACTTTTCTATTCTAAGGGACCAATGTTAGATCCTCTAAATAGTTGCTTGACGTTCTAGAAATAGCAGTCAAATCTCCTTCAGATCACACTCTTCTATTCTAATGGAACAATGTCCGATCAATTAAATCATTGCTTAACTGCTAGAAATAGCAATCAAATCTTCCTCAGATCCCACTTTTTTTATTCTAATGAACCAATGTCAGAACCTCTAAATATTTGCTTGACTTGCTAGAAATAGCAGTCAAATCCTCCTGAGATCAGAGTTTTCTATTCTAATGGACTAATGTCAGATACTCTAAATATTTGCTTCACCTGCTAGAAATAGCAGTCAAATCTCCTTCAGATCACACTTTTTTTATTCTAATGGAACAATGTCAGATCCTCTAAATAGCTGCTTGACTTGTAGAAATATTAGTCAAATCTTCCTCAGTTCACACTTTTCTATTCTCTCTCTTCTCCCCCTTCTTAATTCCTTTGTTCCCCTTTTCCTCTCTCTTATCTTCTCACGTGTCTGCTTGGCGGACTACTGGCCTTTCTGTGTCTGGCCGAGGTCGCTGAAACATCAACATTTCCTTTCTCTGCCGTAAGGCTCAATTCCTTACACGCCTGCTGAATTCAATTCGTCTCTAGTCCAAAGACGCCTGTTGTGATGTCCTGATATTATTATTATTATTTTTTCGTATTATTTTTGTATTTATATTCGTGTAACATCGTCCGTTTTTCCGTCCTTGTGTCCTATACATTCGAAGCTTTTTTTCCAATGAATCTAATGCTCTTAGCTATTCTTTTCCTTGGGGATGGCCAGATTAGAGCAATCCCAAGATTAATCAGCCGATGATCCGGTTCTTGACTGAAGATTAAAGGCTTCGAATGACCCGTCCGTGCTTTTTGTATAGTCTTCTGGATGTTCTGCGTTCTTGTCGCCTTTTGTATTTTTATATATTTATATATATATATTTATATATATCAATTTTACTTTAAGTTACGAACGGAAAAATGGGATATTGTGAATTTTCAGAAAGTCTCCTCTCCTCCCCTCAAAGTTGTCAGCACGCATTTTTTTAATTCGTTTTCCCCATACTTATCAATACTTACTAACACCCCTCAAGCTGGTTAATTTTTTTCTTTTCTTTTTTTTTTTGTTGCCAGGTGGGGATCTTTATATTAACCATAAAAATTTTTTACTGAAAGCGACGATCTTACTCAGAAACATAAACAAATCCACGTGCTTTAAGAAGTAATGTAAACTTCTTAAAACGAAAGTATCGCCTAATAATGATTATTCGCATATTTATTAACACGTTTAGGCAGGTTCAGACCTAAAATATGCTGTTGGCTGAAGTGTATGTTGAGGAGAGCCATTTTTCCCATTCTGGGACACCGGTGTTTCGATATGTTGTGTTTCGTTAGGAAAAAGAAGCCAGAACTCTGAGCCTAACATAAAGCCGCTGCCTTGGTTTATACTTTCAGCAGACAAATTGATCGCAGATCGGTACTTGTATCGTTATTTGCATTGTGTACTGTAAGGGCTGAAACGATTTTTTTACAGCAATACTTATTTTGACATAATTACCAAGACTGACCAACAGTTGATCAAGGCCATTCGGTTTACGTGCCTAAAATGTGAAAGGAACATAACTTAATACCCCAAAATATGTCTCATACTTTTGAAAAATGTGAAATATGCGATGTTTGGCTCCAACAAAATCGCATGGAAATTAGCGGTTTTGATGCTAATGGATAACTAGTAGTTGTGGAGATAAATGAATGTAAATTTTTTTTTCATCGAAAATATAACCGCGGTAAGTGGCGCACTGGCCATTGGGTATTCGCCGGAATAGAAAGGGTTTCGAAGAAATGTCTCTTAGTTGAAGTGCCTGATCGTACTGAGCAGACTTTGACAGCATTAACTGAACGATGGATTCTACCAGGGAGTCACATAGTAAGTGATGGCTGGTGATCATTCAATAACATTGGGATTCTAAATGATAGTGGTGTACACTCACATGAATTTCGTTCATCCTGCCAATGAAGACGTCCACACACAAAATATAGAAAATATGTGAATGCTTGTGAAACACAAATTACGCCATCAATTTGGAACTTCAGAGGCTTTGTTTCTTATTTGCACAAATTCATATGGCGCAATTCACTAGACAAGAATAAGACATTTATTCACTTTTGGGTGCGATATCAAGTGTGTATACTGTATGATCAAAAATAAGTTATGTTCCTTTAATTTTAATTAGTTATGACCCTTTACTATTTTTACGCACGTAAACTGAACAATTACTGCAGTGATGTATCAAACTTGGCACTAGCTAGTGGTAAGTAGTCGATCCTACAACGACTTGCGCGTATGATTGTATTTCAAGGCTGAATACATATCAAAGAAAATTAGATAATATTTTTTGAACAAAGTAAATAAAACTCAAAGTAAATAATTATTTAAACTAAGTAAATAAATTAAATTTAATAAACAAACTAAGGTTAGGTTTAGGGTTAAAAAGTCGTTGTAGGATCGACTACTTATGACTAGCTAGCGCGGATGCGCGAGTGCACGCACAAAGATCACTGTTTGCTAATAGTACCCTGCAGTGAAGTATCAAACTTGGGACAGTGAAATAGATATGGCTGAATATTATAGCACTCCAATATCAAAGGATAAGCAAGATTGGGATCTTTTCCTTTTGATAGACAGCCAAGTGAAAATGTTTTCTTTTGACACATTCTACCAGTATTCGAAGTTTCAAATTGTTTAGTTAAATAGAAATTGTGTTGAATTATGTCTATCAAAAGGAAAATATCCTTTTTATATTCTAAATAATTTGCAATTTCAGAAAATATATTAACTTTGCGTTTTTTTAATTTGATAAATTCTACGGAAACAAACGAAGGTGCACGAGTGACGCCAGATTGACGTCACACTTTTTCTACTTTCCTCCTGACAACTAATTCTCCTGGAAAGTTCTGGAATGTTCTCTTCCATTTGGAACTTTTATTTCTCTTCAATCTGGAAATATTTGTCTTGTTTTTTCACTGAAAATTGTTTATAAGTTAGTGCTTTTATGAATACATATTACTTAAAATGGATTTCGATGAGTAACGTTTGTAAACAAACAGTTTTCTGTATCTGAGAGAAGTGAATATCGACTGCCGTGAAAATATCCAAAAGTTAGTTTTTGTTTTTATTGATAAATCACTGAAAGATGTTTGTCCTGCTTCTAAGAATTGTGAAAGAATTCAACAGAAGAATTTCCAGTCATAAATTCTCGAAGTTGCTGTTTATCCTCCACCGAAAAAGTAAGAATTTATTAATATTATTGTCAAACCATTTATCTTCTTAAGTTTTGTGTCAATTATGATGTATAGGGATAAATATATTGATTCTTAAACAAGAGACCTTTTTCTAACACTCACCTACACACACACACACACCTTTAAAAATAAGTCTATTACTTCAAATGTTAATGGTTTCTGTTAAGACTCAGCAATTTTTAAACGAGTTCTTGACTAGAATTTGGTTTGTCAACTTTTAAAATAACGTTCAGTTCTTTAGACGTTCACATGATTAACAAGGCTAACGTGGGGTGGCTAGAAATAGCAGTCAAATTACTCTCAGATCCATACAAGATCATGCAATTGTTCAGTCTAGGAGCCCAATAACAAATCAACTTAGTTGTTTATGAAAGAAGTCGATATTTAGAGAGTGAAAACGTGTTTTTCTCTCTTTTTTGCTGGAGCACCGACTTTGGTCGAGCAAATCGACCCCAGGACTTATTCTTTGTAAGCCTAGTACTTATTCTATCGGTCTCTATTGCCGTAAACACAACGCACACTCACACACACACAC
>NC_043020.1:31191921-31203755 GCF_006345805.1 Octopus sinensis
TCACATTGCTTGCATTTATATCTTTCCTGAGACATGTAAAAGTTTCCATTTGCATAATGTTTGCCTGTAATATAAATGGTTTACAGAAAGAATTGCTACTTGTCACTTCAAATAAAGAGTAGTGAACTGATACTAAAGCCAAAATTTTCCTTTCGCTACAATTATGATGTTTTTCTTTTTTACTTTCAGGATTAACAAATGAATGATTACACTTATGGGTTTACATGCAGACTTTTGTTTATCTTATATCCTTCTATATGTTGGATATGCAAATTTCACGAAGCGGGGATAGACACAACTGTCTTCACACAACCTACTTCAGATTACTCCACTAAACACAATACTCCAATAAATACAAACTCTGAACAACGTCAACAACTTCCATGAACTCCCAATGACTCTTATGACTCTCTTTGTCTCAACCAATATGCTAGTTTTTATTATAAGAGTTTTGCTAGTCCATTCTTCCAATCCCATAGGATTACCAATGACTCTCACCACAACAGTTTATACATGTAGACTGTTCTTTATACATGTAGATTTTACTGAACAAGTCGCCACATGCGAAGCTTCACCTATATGTAAGTACATAATTTTTTTGTTAAATTAAGTTTTCTGTTAGTTAACCATAGCTGTTTGTAAATTGAACAACTATTTCTCTGTGTATATTGAACAATTTCCATAAGACATATATGTTTGCAAATGTAAAATATGTTTGTTTCCCAATACCATGGTTTAGGGTCTAGTTCTACTGTGTGGCATTTTGGGCAAGAGTATTCGACTATAGGTAGGGACCAACAAATGCATTTTTAGTAAAAGTGGTTGATGGGAACTAGATGATCCTTATTGCATTTGTGTGTGTGTATACACCATATCAATTATGTGATGTATGTTATAGGTAACTGTTGACAAAAAGTGCAAAAATACTCATTGAAAAATCAAAATAATTTAGAGTAATATCAAGAAGGGATGTGGAATGGATAGTGAAAGGTCTGGCTTGGAAGGTGTCCCACAGTATTGCAGCCTGGGCCAATGTGTCATCTTGCTACTGCAAGAGAGTACAGACCATTGAATGTTTGTGAAATATTGGCATCTAAGATTATGAACTCTTTGGATTTACTGATTACCTTGATGTCAGTGAGATTGCCATTGTCAAACAAGAGATTTGTTACCTTAGTAAGTGTCTACCCTCCAACCATGTGTTCCCCTGAAGAGAAAAAAAAGACTAATATTTTATCTTTCATGAAAATAGCTTCTGTGCAGTGTTCTTTCTGCTTATAAAATCTTCATAATTGGTGATTTCAATGAAAGCATCTGCAGAGATAAAAAAATTTGGGATATAATTGGGAAACATGAAGCCAGAAAATGCAATAGTAATGGCTTGTTTAGTACTGCAAGTGTGTTCGATTTTTGCATATACTGGGTAACTGTCAATCTCCTAGTGTGGAGCATGCTGTATTTGAGCACCAAATATGTGGGAGTATTTATGTGATCAAGATGAAAGGCAATTAGGTCTCTCATTAATTTCTGTTTGGTGAGTTGGCCCTGAGGAAAAATCTAGGCAACAAATTGAAATTAAGGCATGAAAGTCATTAGAGACACTTAGAGGATCTAGATCAAATTAGAGAAAGTGAAAACATCACAAAGTTTTTGATGGAAGAAATTGGTTCATGTTGGAATGAGTGAATTTGAATGAATGTCAATAAAATCTCAGTGTGCATGAAAAGCTTGAGAGAGATTTTTGGAAAGGTCTTAATATTAATGTTTCCATTGTGTTTTGCTTCAAAAACTACATAGACATGACAGAATTAAATAGACATCCTTATAATTGTTAAAATTTATTAAAATTATTTATTAATTATTATAATGTGAATATCTAATATTTAGTAGACAGGCTCCTTGCATTTTTGAATGCAAGGACCCTAGCAGGCATGCTACTGATCTGATGAATATTCTCTTCATGATTTTCTTGCCAAGTTTCTTGCAGTAATATCAAAAGATCTGGCTTTAAGGATGCTTTCTTTTTCTTTTTAGGAAGTATCCCATCCACCATGCCTCAGGGGTGTTCAGTAGGGTTCATATCTGGTGATTGGCTTAGCTATGGAAGCTTTTTAATGCCATTCTCTTCCAACCAATCCTGGGCACTTTTAGTTGTGCAAGAAAGCCCTATCTTCCATAAATAGTGTTCTTTAATCATGTTACCCCTGGATGTTATAGGAAGAAGATTTTTCTATAATATGGACACATATTTATCTGAATTTATGTATCCCTCACACTCCACCATTTCTGATTGACTATTGCTCCAAACTGCTCTCCAGACCATCACATGTTTCAGTGTTGGCTGCAATATATTCACGTGAAAATATTGGTGACTGATTCTCCAGACCCACATTCGACCAGTGTCAGAAAATACAGCAAATCTGGATTCATCAGAGAATTTGACAGTGTCCCAAAGTGCTAGTGACCTCTCTACCATCTCACTTGTCCAATCTTTTCTCCATTTGATATTGGCTGGTCGAAGCAGTGTCTTCTTTCTTGCTGCTCTGCCATAATAGCCAATTTTGCAGAGATAACTGACAGCTATTCTGGGACTGACATCAACTTATTCTGCTATATTGGAGGCCTTGCAATGAGGATTATCTTACACACTTCTCTTAAGAAAGCAAAGTGTTCTGTCAGAGGGCCTTAGTCTACCTGGGTAAGGTGATATGGACTACTTTCTCGTTTAGTGAATTGAAAAATTACTCTATTTACTGTCGAAAGTGGAATCCCATTGTTTTCTGTGGTTTTAGGCTAAGTCAGCCTTGAAATAGGCGCAGCATATGGCCTCTTTGTAAATTGGACATTTTTAAGGCTTCTTTTGTACATGGCATGATTAAACAGTTACATATAGAACCTGAAACATATAAATGTCAATTAATAAAAAAAATATAAACCTCTTCAAGTTATAATAACCATAAAACAATGTGTTAATGGGTATCTATTTACTTTTGTCATGTTTGTGTACAAATGTATCATTTGTTACAACTGCACTTTGAAAGAAAAAAGAAAACCTTTAGTAGAAAATTAGCATTAGCTACGACAACGTTACCCAACTATTAAATCTTATATTTTTCAAACTCATGCTAGGATGGAAAAATGAACGTAGATATGAGACTTATTTTTACACATGTATTGATGCATATAAAACATGAAATTATGTTGTCTACATACTTAAATACTTGCAATTAATTCATTGTAAGAACATAGAAATTTGACAGGTTTTCTTGAGTTGTTGCTCATCTACAATAATCTGATAAGTTTGAGGTTATTGTTGGTTGCATAAGATTGTCATTGAATTTTCTCTCGACAGAAATATCTAATCATTTTATCCATACTAGCATGGGTTGTGTGTGTCATGTTGATATCTGTTTCAGTTTAATTCCCTCTGCAATAGTTTTTTTTTGTGTTTATGCAATATGGTACTTTCATAGAATACAGTTGTCTCTTGGCTTACACAATATTCTGTTTCTTAGTTCACTTTTGCACAATTTTGCTCATTTTCCTCTATTTGTTTCTTTTTGTTTTTACAAATATAGAAGTAGTACTTGCTTCAGTTTCTCATTATATTTTGTTAAATATTTTTGAATTTGAAATATTAAAATTGATTTCACTGGAAATGAAAATTCAATGTATAAAATTAACTTTAAACTAGATGTTCAGCATAAAATGCAAAAGTTTTACAAAAAGAATTGTCATCATCATTTAATTGGCTTGGGTTGGACAGTTTCATCAGGGCTGGTAAGCTGAGGGTCTGCAGCAGACTCCAGTCTTGATTTGTCATTGTTTCTATGGCTGGATGCCCTTCTTAACATCAAGCACTCCATGAGTGTTGTGGGCAGGGGTTGTGAAAAAAATTAATTGATGGGAAATTAATTACAATATATTGTCTTCTAAGGCACGGCATGTCATGAAAGGTGTCAGTCATTAGTCATTGCCTTTATAAGTTCCAACAGTCAAAGATCATGCATTACCACCTTGTCCAATGCCTTCTTATGTCTGCTTCTTCTGCCATGTAGCATAGTTGTCTGCACAGGTATAATAAATCTGACTTTCAGTCTGAAGGAGAGACCCTTAGTTACCAAACAGAGGAAGGAGCTCTCTGAATTTGCTCAGCCTATTTTTATTCTTGCAGCCACACTCTTGGTTCATCCACCTCTGCTACTGACTTTGTTGCTCAACAATCTTTATCGTACTCCTCTGGTATTTGATGAAGCCCATTTTCTGTACACTTTTAGTGTTTACTGTACATGTGCACTTTCCACATACAAAATATATTTTCCCAGTTTACCTTCCTCTGATATTGCTACACCTATTATGTGTTATACAGAGTACATCTACCTACCTGTTTCCTTCATATTGATGATGGCCATGTACCTGAAGGGCTTTATGATTTATCTGTTTTCCTACTTACTAAGACTTTGGGTTAGGTTAATTCTGTGACCTTTCAATTCTAGACCTTGCTTCCGTACGCACAATTTGTTCTCTAGTTCTGGTAGTGATTTAGCTATAAGAAGAAGCTCATTAGTAAATAAGTGTGAAAACTCTTTGCTTTCACAAACACTTTATGTACACTGATTGAAGCAATGAAAAAAAAGGTCCTCGGTATACCTGAAACGTGAAGGAAAATATTTGGATAATGAAACGAATAATGTATGGCTAATTGAATGTAATGTAATAAATGATAATATATGAGTGTTCAGTTGTCATCCTCTATGCCCTCCCCAATTCCTTTGAGAGAAGCATAGAAGACTAATAATATGTATTAAATGATTAACGAAAATAAGAATTAGTGCAAGAGACCCTTAATCAATATTGACGGTGTGACGATCAAGGAGCAACGTGTCAGTTGTGCATCAGCATAGAGGAGTTGCTAGGGTCTGCCTGTTTTATATTCATCTGTTATTACCTGAATGATTATGATACCAACAAAAGTCAAGTACATAGGTTTATACTTGGTTAGGTACTTCTCCTGGGGTTTCTTACCAGAAATATATCATGACTGGTGTTTCTTCCTGATACAAAACCAAATTGCATCTCATCTAGATTAAGTCTTTTCCTAATTAGTTGGGCTATGATCCTCTCTGTGATTTTCATCATCTGAAGAAATTAGTGCCAGTGCAAGCACTTTATTTTTAAAGCACACATCAGGCATATGTTAACATATTAGCAATGAGAAAGCACTCTAATCGATGTCTACCTATATACATACATATATGCAGGGTAGCCATGTACTTTCTCTACAGCGACACACCTCTGCCTGTCTCTCTATCATACTACAGGTTAGGATGAAGCCACCCCTCTCACTACTAGCAGTCCACTCATCCTTGAAATTTACTTTTTAATTTTACTAGTGTCAGTGTTACCAAAACTTTTCTCAGACATAGAAACCATGTGAAAACAGACATTAGATGTACGTGTAGTAATTCATCTCAGATAGTGTGAAATAGTCCAACCCATGACAACATGAAAAACGAATGTTAAATGATGATGACACACATACACGTTAATTGTATTTCTTATATTAATTTCAATAATTAATTTGTTTCTATTTATAAATAAAAACAATTGATTTCGCATGAGAATGATTAGTTTGATGACTTGTGGAAGCAATGTACTGTGTAAATGTAAGGACAACTGTATTTATTAAACAAGTGTATATCATGATTCGACACATAGATAAAACTTGACTTTCAAATGTTGGTTGATATTTTGCTTGTTGTTTGCATATCATGCCTTGTATTATAGATCCCAAATGGCCAAAGGTAAGTGGTCTTTCTTATTTTGGTCTGGGTTTGCTGTTAGGATTGGTTTTCAGAGTTTAGTCTATATTAGGGTCAGCTTGAGGATTTGTGAAGGGATTTTAGAGAGAATAGTCAAGTAAGAGATCAAAGTTTGAACTAGGGGTTGGGATTTGGGGTGATGAGGAGAGTAGAGATTGAACAGGTTTATTTATAGTGTTGATGACTGTTTTATATCGGGTTTAGCATTGAAAAGCAGGGCTGGGTGCTTGGATAAGATGCGGATGTCAGGTTGATCCAAGTTATCTCCATGGTGGTCTTTGGCATGTTGGTAGAGTATAGAAGACTGTTTTCTGTCGTCACGTTATCTTAAATGTTCATTTATCCGTTCCGCAATGCTCTTAGACGTCTCCTATGTACATCATGTTCATCTCCTTACAAGCACTTTCTATGCATCTTATATTGTAAACTACATTTCGAGTTCTACAGTTAATACCAGGGCTAATTCTACATACCATGCAGTTATCAATTGTGCATATGGTATTCTTAAACGGGCATGTCCTTCATAATTGTCCTTGGGCATGTCCTTGGCTTTTCAACAATTTTAATGTTGAGTTTGGTCTCTTTCAGAGCTTTTCTAAATCTACGGGCTAGTTCTCCATGGGCTCTGGTCTCTACTAATATCACTCCTTGAATTTTTACTGGTGAGTGTGTATTTAATAATAAGGCACTAAAAGAGAAAGACTATCCCCAGACACAACAGAATATACACTGTTTTCGCTAATTACTCTTTCACTCACTTTTGCTACTTTCAGTTATTTGACTGCGGCCATGTTGGAGCACCGCCTTCAGTCAAACAAATAGAGCCCAGGACCTATTCTCTTTTGCCGAACCGTTCAGTTACGGGTGCGTGAAAACAGCAGCATCGTTTGTCAAGCGCTGTTCGATGGATAAAGAGGCATACAAACGTATATGTATATATATATATATATATATATATATATATATATATATATATATATATATATATATATATGTATACACACACGATGGGCTTCATTTAGTTTCCGTCTACGAAATCTATTCACAAGGCTTTGGTCACCCCGAGGCTATAGTTGAAGACACTTGTCCAAGGTTCCACGCAGTGGGACTGAACCCAGAACACAGTGGTTCGTAAGCAAGCTACTTATCACAAAGCCGCTCCTACGCCTAGCAGTATATATATATATATATATATATTAAGGTATGTAGAAAAATACAACATGGACAAGAACGTATAACTCTTAGAAGACGATCCAATAAACACGGACAGGACATTCGAAACCCTCAGTCTTCAGTCAAGAACCGGATCATCGTAGTAATTTCGGCTGATTAATCTTGAGATTACTAGATCACGGCCAGCCCTCCAAGAAAAACTAAGCAACGAGCATTAGAAAAACTAAGCTGGGAGCGTAGATTTCCTGGAAGAAGGATCGAATGATGCGAAAAGTTTGTTTGTTTGTTTGTCTGGAACGGTTTAAAGACCACTACATCCCGTCGGATTGACTCCAAAATTTACGGTTCGTGATCAATCATTCTCACAGAAATGCATGCACAAACAGACACAGAATGTCATGGTTTAAAGGTCAACATGTTTAAAACAAATAGCTACGAGTTTGCGTATATGCATGTATCTATGTGCATAAGTGCGGACGTGTGTTTTCAGCATGTCTCAGTTTTAAGGTCAACATATTTAAAACATAAATAGGTACGAGATTGCGTCTTTGCATGTATCTATATTCGTGGGTGCGGACGTGCGAGTGTTTGTGCGTGTGTGAGCACAGTCCACCTATACCCAAGCTGGTTGCATCGTCTCATAAGAACCAGCCGTGAAAGTTCCGGATCACATTAATGAACTCATTTGCATACAAACAATTAGGACTCGCCTTGAACTTGTCCGGTTAACAAACAGTAGTGTTTGAATGGGAATTAGCTTGCTTACCTAACAAATGTTTTCGAGTTCAGTCCCACTGGGTGGCATGTTGGGCAAATGTCTTCTACTATAGTCTCGGGCCGACCAAAGCCTTGTGAGTGGATTTGGGAGACGGAAACTAAAAGAAGACTGTCGTATGTATATATATATTATATATATGTAGCAGTAAGAGTGGCTATGTAGCTTGCTTTCCAAACACGGTGTTTCTGGTTCAGTCCACCTACGTGGCCCCATGGGCAAGTGTCTTCCAATATAGCCTCAGACAGACCAACGTTTCTGAGTAGATTTGGTACACGGAAACAGAAAGTAGCCCGTGGTATATAGATAGGTGTGTGTATATATATATATATATATATATATATATATGTAGGTCCCGGGTTGATTCGGGGTTAACCACAGTAAATAAGGTACTCAATACATAGCAGAGTAAAATTAATTTATTATATAGAAGGAGCTTCTACAGGACTAGAACTGTTTCATTCAAGAGAAATCATCAGGAGCTTCCTGATGATTTCTCTTGAATGAAACAGTTCTAGTCCTGTAGAAGCTCCTTCTATATATATATATATATATATATATATAGAGAGAGAGAGAGAGAGAGAGACATAGGTATATATTGACAGATATATGTATATACATATAGATATTTAAACATATAAGGGATGGCCATAATGGGACATCCGACTCACTAGAGAGAGCAGTTAAACTCAAAAAAATCGTAAAATCTACGTCATGTCTGAATAATATATTCGAAAGTTACTTCCTCTTGCTCATTATAATTTATTAAAAGTAATATAATTGTATGTAAGGAAAGTAGCTCTGGAAGATGTTATCTAGTTATCTCCCTTCCGAGAGTTAATTTCCTTAAATATTTTTTATTGTTAAGTTATAATATTCAAGGGAAGTAACTGTAGAAGATACTTTGTAGTTATCACCCTTAAGTATGTAGTTATCGTAATATACGCTTTGTCGCTCTTAGACTCTTTCAGTTATTTCACTGTGACCATGGTGGAGCACCGCCTTT
Organism: Octopus sinensis; assembly: GCF_006345805.1. NCBI lineage: Eukaryota > Metazoa > Mollusca > Cephalopoda > Octopoda > Octopodidae > Octopus > Octopus sinensis. The sequence goes on from NC_043020.1 coordinate 31,200,698, forward strand.
AGTGAAGCAAATCAACCCCAGGAATTATTCTTTGTATGCCTATTACTTAATGTATAGGTCTTTTTGCAGAACCGATAAGTTACGGGGACGTAATGTTCGATGTACTGATTTAGTGGGTATTTATTGTAATAATTTCAATTATCATAAATTATGGGCTAGGAGAAATACTAGAAACTTTTTTGATAGACCTATTGGGGCTCCTTGTGTGTGTGGGACTGTTTTTATTTATGTGAGTGTGGGTATTTTCATTTCAGTGTTTGTGTGTGTGTGTGTCGTCTGTGTGCACGAGTGTGTGAGCGACTGAGTGTTTCTATTTGTTTGTGTGAGCGACTGAGTGTTTCTATTTGTTTGTGTGTGCGACACTTACAACTACAACAAACACATTGACCATTTCTAAGATACCCACATTTAAAATCACTAGCTACTAAATCAAAATAAGTTCAGTTTATTGCACCTTTAGTGGCTTCAGATGTTGCTCATATTTTTCCCATGTGTCGTCAATGTATTAATTTCACAAGATATATATATATAGATCAGATATATATATATATATATATATATATATATATATATAGATATATACAGAGAGAGAGAGAGAGACAGATATATATATATATATATGTATATATAGAGAGAAACATGTATATACATATAGATATTTATATATATGTATATGTGTGTATGTTTCGATGTCCCCAAAACCGCTTGACAACCGATGCCGGTGATTTTTACACTCCATCAACTTATCCGTTCGGGAAAAGAAGACCAACAGAATAAATACTAGACTGACGTAGATAAAAGTCCTAGTGTCGATTTGCTCAAGAAAAGGATGTGCTCCAGCATAGGCACAGTGAAATGACTAAACCAAGAAAAGAGTAAAAGTAACTGTGGAAGATTTTTTAGTCATCTCCCTTTCTAGAGTTACTCCCCCTGCATTTCATTAGTTAGTAAATTATAATATGCGAGGTAACTCTACAAAGTAAGATAACTCCAAAATTTCCAGAGTTACTTCCCTCACATATATTGATAAATGCTAAATATACTAGCGAAGGGAAGTAACTCTAGAAAGGGAGATAATTACAAAATTTCCAGAGTTAGTTCCCTTACATGTATCAGTGTTTGTACGTGAAACTTTTTATTTGTGTGTGTGAGTGTCGGTAGTTTAATTTCTGTGTTTGTGTGAGTGTTTTTATTTCTGTGTGTATGTGTGTGTGAACCTATGTGCGTTTTTATTCGTTTGTGTGTGTGCGACATTTACAGCTACAACAAACACTTTAAGCATCTCCAAGATAGCCACAATTGCAAATCACTAGCTGCTAAATAAAAAGACGTTCAATTTATTGCTACTTGAGATTTGCGATTGTTAAGCACCCAATGCTCCCCGTATCTACATACCTAGTACTGGCTTTGCAGTGAAATCTAGTCAACAATTTGTCTCCTTTTTTGTTAAATCGTGTTGGAACTGGTGGATAAGATTAGACAGTTTTGTCATTATCTTCGATTGACTAGTTGTTGATGTTTTAACCGATGTTTTACTCCCTGTATTTTAGCAGTTCGGCAAAAGAGAACAAGTTAGAATTAATACTAGGCTTACAACGAATAAGTGCTGCGGACGATGTGCTCGACTAAAGGCGGCGCTCCAGTATTTATATATATATATATATATATATATATATATAATATATATATATATTTACATAGATATACGTGTATATACCTACACACGCATATATACTATCTAAAGCAAAAAAGAAACTTGATTATGTCATTATTACTTTATTACATACATTACTTTATTACAGATATTACAACATGAAACGTATTATATGACGTTAGGGAAGTAACTCAAGGAGATATTTTCTGCTATCTCCCTAGTGAACAGGTCATAGACTTTTCTCGTTATTTACTCTTTTACTCTCATTTACTTGTTTCAGTCATTTGACTGAGGCCATGTTGCAGCACCACCTTCAGTCGAGCATATCGACCCCAGGACTTATTCTTTGTAGGCCTAGTACTTATTCTATCATTCTCTTACGCTGAACCTCTAAGTTATAGGGACGTAAACAGACTAGCATCCGTTGTGTAGCAATGTTTGGGGACAAAGAGACACACGCACACACATAAACATATATGACTGGAGTTTTCCAGTTTCTTTCCACCAAATCCAATCACAAGGCTTTGGTCGGCTCGGGGCTATAGTAGATTTTTCAAACGATGCTGGTGTGTTTTCCTCCCTGTATTTCAGCGGCTCGGCAGAAAAGAATAAGTTAGAATAAATACTAGGCTTAGAAAGAATAAATGCTGCTGACGATGTGCTCAAAGAAGATAGATTGGTATATATATATATATATATATATATATATATATATATATATATATATATACATATATATAGATATGTCAGATATATATAAACTTAGATAGTTTTCGACCAAAGATTGGTCCAGGCCATGTCTAACTTAATTGCACCACCTGATAGGATTATTCGACTCCTGTTTAAGTCAAGTTTTGTTTAAGTCTAGTTTTGTTCAAGTAGTGAGTTCTTGTTGAGTGAGTTGTATCCAGTTTTGTTCAAGTAGTGAGTTCTTGTTGGGTGGGTTGTATCCAATTATGGGTGGCTTATCTGGTATTCTTTGAAGGAATCTATCCAGACTCTGTTTAAAGTTGATGGGATCCTTTTCCTCTTTGACCTCTCTCGGGACAATGTTAAATAGGGCAGGGCCTGTTGAGGAAAAGAAATTATGTTGCAGTGTACATGTATGTTGTGATCTTGAATTGGGCAGGGGACGTATAGCCCGTGGTCCAAGTCTTGGATGAACCTTGAAGCTAATGTTTATGTCGTTTGGGCATAGTTGGCGGTATATTTTCCACATCGTACAAATGATGTACCGCTCACGGCGACGCTAGAGGGAGTAAAGTTTCAAGGCTTTAAGGCGATCCCAATAATTGAGAGCAGCCATGCCTTCAATTCGTTTAGTGAATGCCCTCTGGGGTGACTCAATTCTGGAAATGTTTTGTCTTGTGTGAGAAGACCACAGTGGGCAGCAGTATTCAAGGT
>NC_043021.1:0-5000 GCF_006345805.1 Octopus sinensis
TACATACATATTTGTATGTATATATATATATATATATATATATATATATATAACTCACCACCATCTATATATACACTTATATACATACATACATATTCACATACATATTTATATATATAAATAAGAGAGAGAGATTTAGAAGACTTTAGAAGAGTTAAGGGGGTACACACACATGCATATATATGTACACACACTTATATGTATGTGTATGTAAATATTTGTGTGTATGCATATGGTTATACGCATGTGTCCCTACACGCACGCATTCATACGGCGCACACACATACACCCGCACTTCCTCTCTGAAGAAATACAAAGAGATTCGTTAGGAATTTATGCAGCAAATCCTTCTTCATTGACATCTTTGAGTTAATGGAATTGTATCTTTGTAGCAGATAAATTACACAATGTAGGCAAATAGTATGTATAAACATATATATATATATGTATATATATATATATATATATATATATATTATATATATATATATATATATATATATATATATACATATATTGTATATATATATATGCATATTATATATATATACATATATATATATATATGCATGCATACATATATATATATGAGGAGAGAGAGAGAGAGAGAGAGAGAGAGAGAGGTAGATAGAAGCAAAGAGTAAATGACTGTAGAAAATCATTTGTCGACCAATCAAAGATTTTACAGAACGGTAACAGTAAATGCATGTTCATCAATATTTTTGCTTTTGTTGGTGTTCTTTTTGTCACCACCCCTTCACCATTGAGAAATTACATTTATTCGGATTCTATATTTTCGTTCTTGATGTTGTTGTTGTTGCTTTTGCAACTGATGTTCGTATTGTTGACGCTGCTGTTGTTGCTATTGATGATATTATTGTAGTTTTCGTTGTTATTGTTATTCTATTATTCTTATCGGATATCCATCGACTGTTGGCATTGAATCCTTCTCCTCCCACCCAATCCGTAATCTACGAAAACGGACAAAGAAAATGGTTGGTGCTACTGCGGCTGCTACTGTTATTCAAACTTATGTCAGCGATGATTCATCAGTTCTTTTATCACAGACATTCCAGCAGTGCCACCCCCGTCTTATTTTTCTTTTTAAACTTAATGTACTGAAAGTATCCACATCCGTCCAAAGTTGATCGGAGGCTAAGAGCAGAATTGAAATGCAGGTTTCGTTTCAAACTGTTCAATGAGTGTGTTAGCAACCAGTATCGACGATAAACCTGTATGTATATATATGTGTATATGTACATATATGTATATGTGTATATATATATATTATATATATAGATATATATATATATATATATATATATATATTCACATTATGATAAAGGGGGTACGGGGCGCCTGGAATATATGTTAAGGTATGTAGAAAAATACAACATGGACAAGAACGTATAACAGATAGAGACGATACAATAAACATGGACAGGACTTCGAACCCCTCAGTCCTTCGTCAGAACCGGATCATCGTAGTAATTTCGGCTGATTAATCTTGAGATTACTAGATCACGGCCAGCCCTCCAAGAAAAACTAAGCTGGAAGCGTAGATTTTCCTGGAAGAAGGGTCGAATGCATACGAACACCAGGACAGCAAAAGGGACAGATATAAAAAAACAAAAAACAATAATGGAATACAAAACTGAATACAGAAGCATTAACGGTGAAAACAACAAGTGTCTTACGACTGATACCAAGCAAGTTTGCTTGTTATCAGCGTAAGACACTTGTTGTTTTCACCGTTAATGCGTCTGTATTTCATGTTCTGTATTCCATTATTGTTTTTTTGTTTTTTTTTATATCTGTCCCTTTTGCTGTCCTGGTGTTCGTATGCATTCGATCCTTCTTCCAGGAAATCTACGCTTCCAGCTTAGTTTTCTTGGAGGCTGCCGTGATCCTAGTAATCTCAAGATTAATCAGCCGAATTACTACATGACCGGTTCTTGACTGAAGACTGAGGGGTTCGAATGTCCTGTCCATGTTTATTGTATCGTCTTCTATCTGTTTATACGTTCTTGTCCATTTGTATTGTTTTTCTACATACCTTAACATATATTATATATATATACATATATATATACATATATATATACATACATACATATATATATATATATATATATATATAATATATTATATATATATATATATATATATTATATAGTTATATATTGATACTTATATGTATGTATGTATACCTGTACTCGTTAGTATAATGGTAGGTGTCCCCACCTGTCACTCAGGATATCGAGGCCACATTCCCCATCGGCGAGGGTGAAACTGTTTTATATTATATATAATATTATATATATATATATATATTAATATATAATATATATATATTATTATATATAAATAATATAATGTACATGTTATATTATATATATAAATTAATATATATATATATATATAATATATCTATAAACACACACAGACACAACAGAGACACACACACACACAGAGACACACACACACCCACACCTCCACAGAATGATCATAAAAGTGTGACCCCAAATGACATTTGCCAGGCCAACCTATGCACAACACACACTCAGTGACATTGAAATGGACGGCCAAGTTCTTATAAAACCACAGGGGGTCCAGCAGACCAACGGAAATACACTTCTTCTCTCACTCTCTCCTTAATATCTGCTCACATATAAATGCACACACACCACACAACACGCACACCACACCACCACATACACCACATATGTTTCATCTCTGTCCTCACTTCCTCCTCACCCCACTACTACGAAACTAAAAAGGTTCAAACTACCCACAACTGATTTGATTTGAAAACCCACTAGAATGGGAGCAAGCGCTATCCGATGATATGTCTATATGTAAAAATGTAATATTAAATAAATATCTACAAATATGAACCATCTATCTGATACCTCAATTTTTCTAATATATATATATATATATATATACTAATATGTCTAAGGTGTTAGATCACTTACATTTCTATGCGCTTTTATTTCTAACAATGTTGGTGTTCTAACATCCTACTTGTATTTAGTGACGTTTATAGTCTTCCTTTTCGGTAAAATATTGCACGCTGCTGTCTATACTAATCTCATATATATATATATATATAAATATGCTTTCGGTGCGAAAGGTTTCTTTTTTATACGGCGCCGTTTTTAATGTAAATAGTAATGTTGTTTTTTTTAATATATATAAGCTTAAAGTTTATGTCGATCACCGCGCAATGACTAAGGAAAACAGTGTATTTGAAAAAATGAGTAGAGATGGCTTTTGGGGGTGGGGGATGAATTTTAGTTTAATGATAATGTTTGCAGTCGGTATAATGAGATTCGGACCCTTCGACAGCCGTTTGTAAGGTTTTGTGGGCTGCTGCTCGCAGAGAAGGGCTTTTGCTGTAAGTACTACCAAGAAAGGATAAAATCTTTTGCTATATGCGCAACGTTCCAAAGAACAGAATTTCAGTTTCGGATTTCGAAAAGCTCGAAACTCATTGGAGTCACTGCAAACATTATCATTAAAATAAAAATTATCCTCCCAAAAGCCATCTCTACTCATTTTTTCAAATACATTATATTGTAACAAGAAATTTTCTTTATTATTCTACTATATATATGTGTGTGTGTGTGTGTGTGTGTGTGTGAGTGTGTGTGTGTGTGTATAACGGTGTATGTGATATATTTACATATAACAGTACAGATCGAAAAACAATTTATAAAGCAAGCAATTGACACTTATCATTATAAGAAGCCCCCCCCCCCCAGTGGCACAGAGCCGTACAGCGTGCCTCATTGGGCCTCTCCTCTCTTTTGGTTTGGAACTACATTACCCAGTATCTCATTACTTTTTTGAAGAGGTAAAATTGTCTGTTATTTCTAGATATAGGGATTTACTATGTTGGCTAACGGCGGTGGCGGTGGCGGTGGCGGCGGCGGTGGTGGTGGTGGTGGTGGCGGCGGCGGTGGCGGTGGTGGTGGTGGAGAATCAATGGTGTAGCGTGTTTAGGTCGATTAAGTGTAAAAATGAAAAATAAATTCACGAGTTTCAGGTAAAATAATTAAATATTTCCTATTGTTATAATAGACTACACAGAATGCTCTCAATCTCTCATACTCTCTCTTTCTCTCCCTCCCTCTCTTTCTTACTCTCCATATTTTTCTCACACATAGACATACACACACACACACAGACATGTAGCAACCGACCGACGACGATGGTGATGATGATGATGATGATGATGAAGATGACGACGATATGTAAGCTGAAAACAACGACGACGACGTCGATGAGGAAGAGGAGACAGAAGAGGAAAACACTTACAGAGTCTAATATTGGAATGTCGCCACAGATTAACATTCTTCTTCTTCTTCTTCTAGCAACGGTTCCAGCACATCTTCTTTCTTGGTGTCTCGTAGCCATAATGATCTCTCTCTCTGTAGGGAGACATACAGATTTACACATATACATACATGCACATATAAATACAGGCTGGTGCCCCAGCATGGCCATAGCCTTTGGCCTGAAGCACATCAAAGAGTAATTAAATGTCAGTAGGTAGAGACTCCAGTTGTTGACGGTTAGCGTAGATTATTATACACAAAACGATTATAAATCCGGTTTAATATGAATCTAGGTTGGAAATTTTGCCACACCGCCATATTGGTTAAGCCGGCCACGGTGGAATTTGATCTCAGAACGTAATGAGTTGGAATGAATACCGCTGAGCAGCATCATGTCCGCTGTGCTAACGATTCTGCCAGCTCACCGCCTTAGGTGGAGTCGATTATCAAAACAACTTCTGTCTCAATACTTCGAAAATACAAAAGAAGTGACTTTATTCTTTTATATCCTGAAAGAAAAGAATCCTTCTCTGTTCGGTTTTAAAATGTATTTTAATGAATTTGGATTTAGGCCGGCAAAATACAATTCATTCTAATTGAGGATTGAAAGTGTTTTCACAATGAAACACGAATATATTGTTTCCTCACTGATAAAAC
>NC_043021.1:10000-22500 GCF_006345805.1 Octopus sinensis
ACAACATCACACTAGATAAAACCAATGAAATAAAAGAATTAGACCAAAGCCAAACTTACAAATACTTAGGAATCCATGAACTAGATAAGACACAACACACACAAATGAAAGAGAAAATAAAAAAAAGAATATTATAGACGAGTTAGATCAATACTAAAAACTGAACTCAATGCTAAAAACAAGATAGGTATCAACACTTTAGCTGTCCCAGTTATAAGTTACAGCTACAATATCCTTAACTGGACACGAAATGAACTGACCAAAATAGATAGGAAAACAAGAAAAATAATGACAGGATCTAAGATGCATCACCCAAAATCTGACATAGAAAGACTATATATACAACGTATAGAAGGGGGTAGAGGCCTTATACAGCTGGAAAAACTATATAAAATAACCGCCATAGGACTGCAAAAATATCTACTTCAGAAAGAAGGAAAACTGATCCAGATAGCGGCAAAACACGAGCAAAACAAAAAACTGTTCTCAGTATTTAAGGAAGCTGACAAATAAACAAGAAATCATACCACCTAATAAACATAACAAGAAGAAGAAGAAGAAGAAGAAGAGAAGAAGAAAGAAGAAGAAGAAGAGAAGAAGAGAAGAAGAAGAAGAAGAAGAAGAAGAGAAGAAGAAGAAGAAGAAGAAGAAGAAGAAGAAGAAGAAGAAGAAGAAGAAGAAGAAGAAGCAGAAGAAGAAGAAGAAGAAGAAGAAGAAGAAGAAGAAGAAGAAACAGAAGAAAAGAAGAAGAGAAGAAAGAAGAAGAAGAAGAGAAGAAGAAGAAGAAGAAGAGAAGAAGAAGAAAACACAACAAAAGCTATAAACAATGAAATCCAAACTAAAAATAGAACAGCAACGAACCATGATAAAACGATGGCAGAAAAGCCCCATTCATGGTAAATACTGGACTAAACTAAACGCAAAAGAAATAGACAAAGAAAAATCCCAGCAATGGTTGAGAAGCTCAGGACTCAAAGCAGAGAAACAGAGGGATTTTAATTGCAGCACAAGACCAAGCCTCCCCACCAGAAATTACCAAAAACATGTAATGAAAAGAAATATTACAAGTAACTGCAGAATATGTGGAGATGGACAAGAAACAATAAATCATATTATCTCTAGCTGCCCAGTCCTGGCTAAGAAGGAATATATTCACAGACATGACAGAGTTGGAACCTACATACATTGGAAGCTATGCCAACATTATGGAATAACAACAGAAAAAAGATGGTATAGGCACACACCAGAAAAGGTCACAGAAAACGAGAAAGCAACCATACTCTGGGATATGCCGATACACACAGATAGAGAAATTAAGGCCAACAGACCAGATATAGTTGTCAGAGATCATGAAGAAAAAAAATGTTTTCTAATTGATGTATCAATACCGGCAGATGACAACGTGTCTCTAAAAGAAATGGAGAAACTCTCAAAATACAAAGACCTGGAAATAGAGGTAACTAGAATGTGGAATCTGAAAACAGAAACAATTCCTATCATAGTAGGTGCATTAGGCATGATAAAAAAATATTCAGACAAATGCATAACAAAAAACACAGGACTTACAAACACATATAACATACAGAAAATTGCACTACTAGGCACAGCACACATCCTACGCAGAACACTTTCCATACAATAACCATCAGAGCATCACAACAAATCACAGCACATACGTAAGGCACACAGAGCTGCGCTCGGTAGTGAAGTGAAAGCACGCTATAAAAATAAAAATAAAACTACTGAAGAATAATAATAATAATAATAATAATAATAATAATAATAATAATAATAATAATAATAAATATAATAATAATTATAATAATGATAATAATAATAATAACATCGGAAAAATACCTTAGGAATGAGAACAGATGAGGACAAATATCCGTTAAATGTAAATAACGTACATAATTCTTCATCTCTGAAATATAGAGCTACAATACAACTACACACGGGAAGCTGATATAACCGCACATATCAAGACTATATCCTTTACACACATCAATCGTATACACCCACACAAACCAAAATGAAGGCTGTACACCCACGCACACCTGACCGTGTATACGAAGACCACGACGCACAGAGCTAAGTTAAACGCGCGCACACACACGCACACACATACACACACACACACGCACACATATATACACACACACACACACGCACATACACCGATTCTTTCAAACGACAGCTTTTATATCAGTAGAAATAATGACTACAGCAATAATATACCAGTAACAACACCAACAACAACAACAACAGCAGCGATACTAATGAAACAGCTGCCATTATACACTGGCTGTCAACATTCCATCGCAGCGCACACGGTAAACAGAAACTCCATCTCCTCCAAACTTGTCTCATCCCATAACAACCAGTTTCATTATCTTCCCTACAGACCCGCACCAAATCACAAACTATGACCATCCACTTCAAACCAAGCTGGCCACTACTGAAGAAAATGACCAGTGTCCTATAACCATACACCCCACACTTGGACCCGAACCTTACTAAACACTTCCATTTCTCAGATCTCTCTTTACATCTATCTATCTATCTATCTATCTATCTATCTATCTATCTATCTATCTATCTATCTGTCTGTCTGTCTGTCTGTCTGTCTGTCCGTCTGTCTGTCTATCTATCTATCTATCTATCTATCTATCTATCTATCTATCTATCTATCCATCCGTCCATCTATCTATCTATCCATCTATATACCTACCTACCTACCTTTCGATCTGTCTGTCTGTCAATCTCTCTAGTTCTCTAACAATCTACTTGTTTGTCTGTCTACATTTCTGTCTATCTACATTTCTGTCTATCAGCTTATCATTGCATTTATCGATCAATCTATTTATCTGTCTGTCTGTCTGTCTATATATCTATCTATCTGTCTATGTATCTCTCTACCCATCTATCTATCTGTCACTTCATTCATCCACAAATATAGCCTGATATCTAAAATCTTACTATCAGGCTGTGGAATTCCATGAAATGGGAACCGCTTCACCCGGTCAAATACTCTGTCCTCCTTATTGCTGAGTGCACCACTCTCATTACCAGGCAATTCTTCAATCGCCAAAAGCGACGACTGAAACACCGCCACGGTGCATGGCTCCCCTATCAACCACAATGATACACATCATTGCTTGACAGACATCAACACTCCGCACACGCATGTCGCTCCTCAGCCGTGCCCACCACTACACTCATATCCTGCACTACACTTAGTCCTTCCTCACGAAACAAATAGATAAATATAATACAATTGTTGTACAACAAATGGCATGATTCTATTTGCCTACATACATATTTATGTGTAAATATATATAACAAAAACTAAGAATGGGGAGGATTCCACCAAATAATATCAAGCATCGTTTCTGTTGTGTCAACAGGTTTAGACACAGAAAACATCAAATCAAATTAATGTATCCGAAAACACAGGTTAACTTGTCAAACCTGAGGAATTAGCTTCGATGTTAATTCTACTTGCATTCATTGTTATCTCATTGTTGGATATAGTTTACAGTGCATCATTGATATCGGCCAGGATTTTAAAATCCATTCTAATTCTGATATACATGCATACATACAAACACACACACACACACACACACACACACACACACACACACACACACACACACACACACACATACACACATACACACACACATATATATATATAGTTGAAATCACCAGAAAAACAAAAGACGAAGACAGGTGTATTATTTCGACGTTCGGATAAAATGAAAAAGTTTTTTTACGTTTCGAGCCGACGCTCTTCAATAGAAAATAAGAGAAAATAAACAGAGAGAGAATAAAAAACTTGTGGATTTAGCGATCAAGCATGGTGACTATATATATATTTATATATACACACACACACACGTATGTGTGTGTGTGTATACAACTTAATATGAATGTGTTGTTTAAGCGCCATAAACTGCAGTAGTAATCGTTCAAAGAAATCCTCTCCCGCCGATGCATGGTGCTAAGGAGCACGATTACATCGGCAGACGAAATGCTGTCTGCACCGGCAGATGGAGCTGTTGTGTTACGTGATTTCAGCTTGAACTTCACCTGTCGATATAATCTCTACCGTTTAGTATCGTGCGTCGATTCGAGTTAATTTCTCAAGACGGTCACCGCAGTTTATGGCGTTGAAACAATGCCTTGAATCCTAAAACTGAAACTAATAAGGTGAATAAAATACATTTCAGAGGTTAAAAAGACAGCAACATGTTATAATGATAATTAGAACAATCATTCATAAAGCACCAACATCTAGAACAACAACAACAACAACAACAGCAACTACTACTACTACTACTACTACTACTACTACTACTACTACTACTACTACTACTACTACTCCAAGAATTACTTCTAACAACAATAACAACAGCAATATTTCGTAATAATGTCGGGGTTGAAATTATTGAGGTTTTATTTTAAGCACGAAATACTGAATTGTGAGAGGGAGGCTTTGCTGCGATTTTACTGTTATTTCTAGCGAAGTTAGTGACCATATATTGAACACTTCAACTCCAGTTTGAGTTGATCAAGGTCAGTTAAGGAGAGCGCACACATTGAGGTCATTTGAGAAGAGATCATTTGAGATGAGGTCAGTTGAGGAGAGGTCATACAGAGAGGTCAGTTGAGGACAGTTTGTACAGTGAAGTCGGTTGGTGGTCAAAAAAAGAATGGCAGACAGGAGTAAAGTCGTAAAGTTGCAAAACTGACCTCAATAAAGAAAGGCAGGATCGAACCTCAGTTATGACTTCGCAACGGAGCACGGTTACCCTATTTCTCAGAACACCAGATAACGCTATATTATACACACACACCACACACACACACACACACACACACACACACACACACACACACATATATATATATCAAATTATAAAAATGTACGATGGCGGTACAACTATGAAACACATTTGTGACAAATTTCCACTTAATTCGTCACGTGCCTGTACAATTCTCAAAGAAAAACAAAAAAAAAAACACATTTATCCCAAGTTAGAAATACACAGCCTTTGTTATTAACCTGGGTTCGTAAAAAAGATGCTGGAAGCTTTATTCCGGAAGCATTATTCCGAATTGGAAAATCTTTGAAATGCATGGATAACTGTCAAAACACAACGCATGCATATGAATGTAAATGAAGCATCGATTCGAAGCAAAGCAATGTCGCTTTTCGGTAGGCTTAAAGAAATGGAAGGTGACACAAATAAAATTTTTGTTGCAAAGAGAGGATGGGTTGATCGCTTTAAAATCGATTTGGGTGGCATTCCGTCAAAGTGCAAGCGTCAAGCGCTGATGTCGATGCAGCAGAAAAATTTCCAGAGATATTGGCAGACATAATTGAAGAAGGAGATTCCATGTCACAACTGATTTTTAATAGCGATGAAACAAGACTTTTCTGCAAACGAATGCCTTCCAGATGCTATATTTGTAAGGAAGAATCTGCACTGCCTGGTTTTTAAGTTGCCAAAGATCGACTGACGTTATTATTTAGATGTGTGCTCGAGTCTAGTGCGAGTGAAAGGGATTCAGAAAACGATTATATCATTTTTTTTATTATAAATGATCTTGACATTCTTTTTACTTTCCATAAGATATTCTTTACATTTTATTCTTGTTTTATTGCCATTTATTTGAGTTTTATCAAATTTATAGGTGAAATGTTTTTCTGGGAACGAATTACGATTCCTAATTATCGCTCTACTTTACGAGCTTTTGTTGGCCAAAATCATAACGTTATCGAAAGAGATATTTAATGGTTTAATATTTCGGGCAAAATACACCTTATCAAAGCTTTTAAAGGGGACACGAGAGAGAGAAAGAGAGAGAGAGAGAATATCTCGTTGTGCCCAGCATGCCGGGCCTGCATAATTTATGTTGACAATAACTTCGAGCTGTGTCACCTCCCACCCTTTCTCACCCTTTTCCGGTCACTGCTTTCTCCCTCTTGCTTCTATTTCTAAAACTCCAATCTTTTCTAAATTATCTCTTATTCTGGAATTACCAGCTGTTTACCACCTTAAGAATCTCGAAACTAGAATTGTATACTCATCTTCAAGAACACCAAATTCTTCAAACACAACAAAATCATCCTTCACTTCACTCTTTTGCTCATTTTTTCCATGTATTCATCGATAACCATTGGCAGTTCTTGAACAATCTTTTTTCTCCACCTAACGGAGTAAGATGGGCGCCAATAAACAATGTTGGTAGTTTCTACTTTCCAAACACAACAATTTCATGTGCTACGGGATTAAAGCTTGTGAATTATGAACCCCAGTTATAAATCCAGCATGAAAGTCATATGGAGACGGTTGTTTTCAGTGCTTCGTCCAACATTCAACACTATCTCCATTATTTTCTTGGTGAAGAAACTGTCTCTAGAAAGAATGGTAAATTCTAGAGGCACAGAAATTACCAATGTTTTCCACGCTATCAGTTTATACCTATTTCTTTACTACCCGCAAGACGCTAAACACAGAGAGGACAAACAAGAACAGACAAACGGATTAAGTCGATTATATCGACCTCAGTGGGTAACTGGTACTTATTTAATCGACCCCGAAAGGATGAAAGGCGAAGCCGACCTCGGTGGAATTTGAACTCAGAACGTAACCGCAGACGAAATACCGCTATAAGTATTTCGCCCGACATGCTAACGTTTCTACCAGCTCGCCGCCTTGTTTATCAGTTTATACCTTTTAACAGTGACCTTCACGTCATGAGAACGTCAGCATCTGGTCCCAGGGTGAATGTATTTTACAGAAGCTATTTAGTCCAAATCTGAAAATAACATACTCCCCACCCCCACCCAGTTTACGTCAGACGACATATAAAGTGTCATTGTACCGCCGTTCCACTTGTGACCAACCTGTCAAATAAATGAATCAATAAATAAATAAATGAGCTGCTTTTGGGTGTTTGGTAAATGACTGTCTGGCACAGAGTGTGACGATGAGGGATGCTGGTGAATGAAGGCGGATGTGCAGCAAATAAGTGCAACAACAACAACATACGAACATGAAGTGGCATTCCGACAAATGACTCGACACGATCTACAGGCAGAAGACATGCGCAGACTGACCTTAAAGTTTATCAGTTGTTTCTTTGATCTTTTAACGGTGTGGGAAGAAAAAGGGAACGGTAAGTTAAGAAAAGTCAGAAAGGAAACAGGGCAGCTGATAAAAAAAAAGACATAGAAAGATGTTTGTATGGATGAAAATAATAAATAAACTTGTAAAATATATATCAGAAACAATAGTGATTACGTAGGAAGATTTTCTTTTACTATTCATAGGAACTGCCGGAATAAAAATGTTAGTGGCTGCAGCTACAGACTGCTCCGTGCTTTATGTAATATTATTACGCAAAACACTCGTCAAACATTTATTTTTTTGTCGACATTAACAAATCTATTCCATCTGTTGATTTTATTACAAACACACGTACATATGTTCAGAGAGAGAGAGGAGGTGTAGAGAGAGTGAGAGAGGGGAGAGAGAAAGAAATAAGGTAAGAGAAAGAGAGAAATCGAACTGCATGGATTCTCATCTGTGATTTCTTCAGAATCAGGCCCTGACAAATCCAGTTCCAGGTATGAACATAATATTCTTTACCACAGCAATGGGGGTTCTTGTCACAGTGCCTGAAGATATTTAACTGAGCAAAAAGGAAAAGAATTTCGAAGGAAATTTCCAAAATGATTATCCATGAGCCTGACACCCTTTTGTCAAGCATAACATCCTCTTCATATATCGGGACTCTTTAACGGATCACCTTAAACTCCATGGAGAGGATCCTTGCATATCGGGGGACAGGGTAAGATCGGGTCATAATTATGTCCCTCAACAATTATGGTGGTATGGCCAAATGGGTTTAATACCACCAAACCAAATAACCAATTGATGTTTTATACCTTGTTAACATCATGAGTTGAATATCTGGAACGCAACATTAAAACCTCAACGGCCCCAGTTCGTGTGGCTGGAAATAGTTACCATAAGTTAGGAACAGTTCTGGAATAACTCTAAATAATCAACCCTGCAATAAACTGGCCACCCCGTCGGTTACGACGACGAGGGCTCCAGTTGATCCGATCAACGGAACAGCCGGCTCGTGAAACTGACATGCAAGTGGCTGAGTACTCCATAGACAGGTGTACTGTTAACCTAGTTCTCAGGTTAACAGAGTGTGACATGGCTGGTCCTTTGAATTACAGGTACAACTCATTTTACCTGCTGAGTGAACTGTGGCAACTTGAAATAAAGTATCCTGCTCAAGGACACAACGTACTGCCTGGAATTGAACTCACAACCATACGATCGTGAACCGAATACTCTAACCGCTAAGCCACGCGCCTTCAGTCACCCTGTAGTAATGTACAAGGTAATGATAGACAACAGTAAAGGGTCCAGGGAGTTGCTGATGCAGAGAGGCTGGACAGAAATAGCTGAGATCTGTACATGTGGAGCACAGCTGAGAAATCCGATTCCTGCAAGAGCGAGGCCGAGCTGGCGGCCAACATCGAGGAGATGTTCGGAGATCTTTCCAGAGACACGGTGAGGAACATTCCAGACTCTTGTGAAATGAAAGAAAAACATGACTTCTATTCATGGAAAAGAAGTGGTGAACTTAGTGAAAACCGATGTTTTAAGTTTTAAGGGGACACCAAACTGACCTTATAGTTACGGATTTCTTTCTCCAGTTCTTGAATCCTACTTTCTTGCATTCTCGACAGTTCGACATAATAGTCAACATTTTCTTGGTAGACATGCTGCAATTCGGACTGCAAACAAACAAACATACAAACAAATAATAACAATAATGATAATGATAATAATAATAATAATAATAATAATAATAATAATAATAATGATGATAATAATAATAATAATAATAATAATAATAATAATAATAATGATGATGATGATGATGATGATGATGATAATAATAATAATATAATAATAATAATAATAATATAATAATAATAATAATAATGATGATGATAATAATAATAATAATAATAATAATAATAATAATAATAATAATAATAATAATAATAATGATGATAATAATAATAATAATAATAATAATAATAATAATAATAATGAATAATAATATGATAATAATAATAATAATAATAAAATAATAATAATAATGATGATAATAATAATAATAATAAAATAATAATAATAATAATAATAATAATAATAATAATAATAATGATAATAATAATAATAATAATAATGATAATAATAATAATAATAATAATAATATAATAATAATAATAACAATAATAATAATAATACTAATAATAATAATAATAATAATAATTATGATGATGATGATAAAAGATTTTTAGCAATTTCTACCAAACCAATTCTTTAGTAGTACCCAAACATAGTTATAGATAGATAGAAAGATAGATAGGTAGAGAGAGAGAGAGAGAGAGAGAGAGATTCACACACATGTATATATGTATGTATGTATATATATATGTATATATGTATGTATATACACATATGTATATGTACACACACATATATATATATGTATATATGCATGTATATATATATATATATACATATATATGCTATGTATGTATGATTGTATGTATATATGTATGTATATGTATATAGTGTGTGTTCAGTGAAAATTTAACTGTTTGCATAGAAGGAAAAGAAAATACAATATCTGATCCCAAAATTAATGTATTTTTTTAAAAATACGTTCCACTGTGGCTTCAGAACGGTTCCCAGAACCTGGCGTTCCTCACTGTGTATCTGGAAAGATCTTCGAACATCTCCTTGATGTTGGCCACCAGCTCGGCCTCGCTATTGCAAGAGCTGGCTTTCTCAACTGTGCTCCACACACAGTGATCTATAAGTCTAGAATCGGAGTAAATTGAGGCTGGTGAATGTGTAGAAATTCCCTGACAACCACTTCTGACTCTTTCCGGAAATAGGGCAAGATATCAATTCCTGCTGCCACACATATGGCTTTCCATCAGCATCCCTCTACATCTTGGGTTTCACCACAGTTTCCAGCAGCAGCTTCACATGGCCGTCTGAATTGATCGTAAGACTGTTCAAGTATGCTGGGCGGTATGACGTCACCCTCACAGGAGACGAATCCAATGACCATCAGAGTTTGGCCGAATCTGGTTTTCTTGACATGTGGGACATCACATGGATTGTTGGCAACCACCTGCCTTTTGTGGGGTTGTACAATTGGTCCTGCCAAATGTTCTTTTTATTTGGGAACAACCAAATAAGCCCTGGCTTAACAGGATGTCTCAGCTTGTCCAGAAGTTCCTTTGCAGTATTCCTTGGCCTTGGCGATCCTGAGCTTGTCCCTTGCACCTAGTGAAAGTTCTCATTCAGTGTCAGCTTCATATTCGTGACTACAAATCCCATCTCTCTCGCTACAGCTCCGATTCTCTTGCCCCGATTTCCCATCACCAGTTTCTGGATGAATTGCAGCGTACAGATGCAGTCAAAACGCCTGATGTGGCCCTTGTTGCTAGCCACAGCTTCGTAGCCTTCGTTGTCGCAGTCCATGTCACGTTTTCCAGCATTTACAGCATTCAGAGAGCATTTAGCAGCGGTCATGAGGCGGGCATTTTGAAACCCGGCGAGAATCATCATCATGCAAGTAAAACTTTGCCAATATTCAAACGGATTTCCGCCATTCATGTCAGCTAACTTTTTCTAAACTACAACCTTAAATTTTATGCTCACCCACGATGTTGTTGTTCACCTTACGCTGTTCCTGAAAAAAGGAAGGCATTATCAAATTTAGCTCAAATACACTTTATATATATATATATATATATATATATGTATGTATGTATGTATGTATGTATGTATGTATGTATGTATGTATGTATGTATGTATGTATGTATGTATAAAGGAATTCAGATAATAGGACAAGAACGCAAAACATCCAGACTGCTGGATGATACAAAAAAGGGACAAGAAAAAACACGGACGAGTCATTCAAAGTTTTCTTTCCTCAGTCGAGTTCCAGATTATCTTTGCAATTTCGGCTGGTTATAATCGAGATTGCTCCAATCTGGTCACCCCCAAGGAAAAACTAAGCTAAGAGTACTAGATTCCCTGGAAGAAAGCAGTGAATGTATACAAAACAAGGACGGAAAAAAGCGGAGAAATGGCCCACAAATACAAATGCAAATAACAGGACATAACAAGTGTCTTTCGACTATGGACGAATTAAATTAAGCTGCCGTGTGTGGGAGTGAAGCCTTACGACAGGGAATACTAGGTATACATATACATATATAGATACATATATACATATATATATATGTGTGTGTAAGAAAAAATAAGTTCAAGTAGAACAAATCAAACTTTTGGGGGCGGGGCGGGGGCCAAAAAGATATATTTCAAATAAATATTCTTAATATCAAAATAATAGCTTGCTATAGTAAGCATTGAGAATATGAAAATACAAGTAAAAAGTTTGTTATAGGCATGTATAAGATACAATCTTACATAAAACACTACGAACAGTTAGAAAAATATATTTGCCATAATTGAAAATCGGTTCGCCGGAACCCGACTTGCTGAAACTGTCATTTTGAGAGAGACCTTCACTTCAGAATAATTTTTCTTCCGTTTTGCTGTATTTATATCTATCTATCTATCTATCTATCTATCTATCTATCTATCTATCTATCTATCTATCTATCTATCTATCTATCTTTCTATCTTCTCCGTTTTTTCTAACCGTTAGTAGTGTTTTATATAAGATTTTATCTTATACATGCCCATAACAAACTTTTTACATATATACATATATATATGTATGTATGTATACATATGTATATATGTATACATATATACATATATATATATATATATATATATATATATATATATATATATATATGTATGTATACATATGTATATTTCACCGTTCACTGCGTCCAAGCATTCGATTGCAGCTCGCTTAATCGACGAGTTACTCAGTCACTAAGTATAGAAAACGTCTGTGATGTCTACGTACATCTGATTCCCCCCCTCTCTCTCTCTCTGGCATTTTCTCTCTCTTTCTCTTTCTCTCACTCTCTGTCTCTCTTTCACTTTCTATATATATATATATTTGCCATAATTGAAGTCGGTTCGCCGGAACCCGACTTGCTGAAACTGTCATTCTGAAAGAGACCTTCACTTCAGAGTACTTTTTCTTCCGTTTTGCTAACATTAACTGCTGTATATCTATCTATCTATCTATCTATCTATCTATCTATCTATCTATCTATCTATCTATCTATCTATCTGTCTATGTATCTATGTGTCTATCTATCTGTCTGTCATATAATATATATGTATGTATATATATAAATATAAATATGTATGAACGTGCATACGTACATGTACATACGTATAGAAACACTTTTATACATGTATTAAGATATATACATACACAC
>NC_043021.1:27500-35000 GCF_006345805.1 Octopus sinensis
CAAGTGGCATTACTTACCTACTCCCAAAGAATAACGAAACCAACCTTCCAAAAAACTATCGGCCTATAACCTGTCTATCCACCACGTATAAAATCCTAACATCTATCCTGGCGGAGAAAACATATGCATTCATGGAGAAGAACGATATTTTCCCCATTGAACAAAAAGGGTGCCGCCGAGGCTCTTACGGATGCAAAGATCAACTGCTAATCAATCGTATGATCCTTGAGAACTGTCACAACAAGCGCAGAAATCTCAGCACCGCATGGATTGACTATAAAAAGGCCTTCGACAGTATACCGCATCCATGGATCTTGAGATCGCTGGACATCTTCAAAATTTCCCCTGTGATTTCAAACTTCCTGAAGCACAATATGTCGTTGTGGAATACGAATCTCCAATTATACCACTCTAATGGAGTACTTGCCTCAGAAAATATAAACATCAACTGTGGAATTTTTCAAGGTGACTCACTTTCACCTTTAATATTCTGCATAGCCCTAATACCCCTTACAAGTGAATTAAACAGAACAGGGTATGGGTATAAAATTGCCAATAAAAAAATAAGCCATCTATTTTATATGGATGACTTAAAACTTTATGGTAAAGACAATAATGAACTTGAAGGCCTATTGCGCACCGTGAAAGCATTCAGCGATGACATCGGGATGGAGTTTGGACTTGAGAAGTGTGCCAAGGCCACTTTCCAGAAAGGGAAAGTGAAGACCACAAATTCAGTCGTGTTAGATGTTGACACAGTCATAAGAGAGCTTGAGCAAGAACAAACATACAAATATTTAGGGATAAATGAAGGCTCTGGTATTCAGCATGCAAGCATGAAAGAGAAAATCAGGAAGGAATGTTATAGGAGAGTTCGTGCAGTCCTGAAATCTGAACTAAATGCACGTAACAAGGTGTTAGCTATAAATTCCTTAGCAGTTCCAGTTGTTACTTATAGCTACAATGTGTTGAACTGGAATATGAGTGAAGTAAAGAATATAGATAGAAAAATACGCAAGCTGCTGAGTTGTAATAGGATGCACCACCCAAAGGCAGACGTAGATCGCCTTTACCTTCCCAGAGCCCAAGGAGGTCGAGGCCTGATCCAATTTGAACTAGCTTACAAAACAACCACAATTGGACTGGCCAAATATCTCGAAATATCGAATGACTGGATGCTAAAGCTCGTGGAAAATCACGAGAGACGAAAGAAGCTTCATTCTATCATCAAGGAAAGCAAAAAATTTGCTATTGATCTCGTGCAGGATACCCAAACTGAACAACCCGAGGGAAGTACGGCAACTATTGTTGCAAAGAAGGTGAAAATGATGGCAATGAAAAAAGCGCACGAGCAATTGGCTGATAGGTGGGAGGAGAAACCTCTGCACGGCAAATATGTGACCCGCAGCAAACAAGCTGATGTTGACCAGAAGCAAACCCATCAGTGGCTGCGGAGCTCAGGGCTAAAAGCAGAGAGCGAAGGTTTCATCCTGGCTGCTCAAGACCAAAGCCTATTAACCCGGAACTACCAGGCCAATGTGATGAAAAATGGAGCAGACCCAAAATGCCGATTCTGCAACGACATGATTGAAACAGTGGACCACCTAATCTCTGGATGTAAAGTCTTAGCACCAGTGGAGTATAAATTAAGACATGACAGAGTTGGCCAATATCTCCACTGGCTAATAAGTCGGCATTACAATATCAAAACTGCCGACAAGTGGTATAATCACCACCCTGAGGCTGTAACTGAAGGAGAAAATGTAACCATTCTGTGGGACTTTCCAGTACATACAGACCGAACCATCAAGGCCAATAAACCAGATATTGTTGTGAAAGACCAAAACAATAAAGTTTGCTTATTGATCGACATGAGCATCCCCTGTGATCATAATATCTCAGCGAAAGAGTTTGACAAGCTCAGAAAATATAAAGACCTACTCATTGAAATTGAGAAAATGTGGCATCTCAAGGCGGTTACAATACCAGTGATCGTAGGAGCACTAGGAATGATCAAGAAGGGAACCGAAAATTATATGAGAATGATCCCTGGCTTACCATCCCTGCAAGAAGTGCAAAAGATTGTCTTAACTGGTACATCACACGTATTGAGAAGAGCATTGTCGATGTGAGAACTGTTGCTGCTCATGTATTTTAATTTAACTTAAAAAAAAAAAAAAAAAAAATGAACGAACTACTGAGTTTGGTTTAATGGCCTACCAATATACACTATGAGTTTCTTTGCCCTAGGAGTCGGGAAGACACTCGGCAAGAAATGGAAGAAAATTTGAAAGAAGAAAAAAAAAGTAATAATAATAATAATAATAATAAGATAATGATAATAATAAAATGATAATAATAAAATAATGATAATAATAATAATAATAATAAGAATAATAATGATAATAATAATAATAATAATAATAATAATGATGATGATAATAATAATAATAATAATAATAATAATAATAATAATGATAATAATAATAATAATGATGATAATAATAATAATAATAATAATAATATAATAATAATATAATGATAATAATATAATAATAATAATAATAATAATAATGATAATGATGATAATAATAATAATAATGATAATAATAATAATAATAATAATAATAATAATATAATAATAATAATAACGATAATGATAATAATAATAATAATAATAATGATAATAAAATAATAATAATAATATAATAATAATAATAATATAATAATAATAATAATGATAATAATAATAATAATCTTTAAATCATGTCTCAAACAATAAATTACACAACAAAAGATTCGTTTTCTGTGTCCCAAAGTACATCTGAACTCATGCATATAAACATGCAAGATTAGCGCATGCGCTGTGAAAAAATACCGTAACAGTATCTACAACAGTAAAATGTTGCTGCTTCATGAAACATGCGTCTGTTGTGATTAGTTCTTCGTCTCTGTTTTTACGGAAAGGCATTGTGTATGGTTCCAGCTGTAACATTGATCACACTGGGGGATGTGAGACATACCCTCCAGCTGTCGTATCGTTTTTAATTCAATAATTCAGTCACACTTTAGATTAGTCAGGTCATTTCCTCACAACATTAGAAACAATTTGTATAGCTGCAAGGATTAGCAAAGAATTGTAACATTTCACTTACAGACACAGCTACCAGGGTTAAGTGCTTATTTTAGTTTAGTTAATTAGTAACCCATCGACAATTCCATGTAAGAAACGGAAAGATTTCTATCGACCGTTAAATCCCCAAATAGGGTGGTGGGGCGGACACAAGTGTAGTTCAGCGTCGGCCACACATAGCTGTGTGCTAGTTAAAATACTTATCGTTGACTTGAAGACAGAAAGTGCGTTTATGTTTCGCGTTGCAGGTCCTTTATCAAGAATGTGAAGCTTGGTGATGAGGCATATTTACAAGCGGTTTCACTACATTATTGATTCCGATTATATTTCGTGGAATCACAAATATATTTGAGACACAACCGTTTTCCTTATTACTTATATATTCTACTCTATCATAGCAGTAATTATACCACATTTACTGCATTCTTCATCAATATTCTAGCACATATATAGCTAGTAGTCTTGTCTGCAATAAAGTTATAATAAAGCTAGTAGACTTTTTGTTTTACACTAAAGTCTGGTTTCAACTCTCATCAAGGCGAACTTGGTATTTGCTAGTTCTCGGGTCAATAAAATAGATATTCGAAGACTGCATACCTTCACTAAATCAGATATATCTGCTGTATGGTACCGAGAACAGGAATCACAATGGGAAATTTGTTGCAGATCGCACTGAGCCATTTCCTCTGCTAAAGACCAAGATATTTGCCATGCTTTATGTATGTGCTTTCATGCATAAAAGCTGCATATCTAGACATGCTCATATATATATTTAAATGTTAGACTTCTGGAAAGTTTTACAGATTTTTACAGTTCCAGTGATGGATAGGATCTGTAGTCTTCGAATTAGCTTTCTCCTTTCTGGTTTTGAGATGCCTAATTTCTCAAGATTGGTATTTAGGATGTGTGTTACATATCCCGTATGTATGTATGTATGTATGTATGTATGTATGTATGTATGTATGTATGTATGTATGTATGTATGTATGCATGCATGTATGTATGTATGTATGTATGTATGTATGTAAAAACTAAAATCAGAATGTAAAGCCGGACGAAATGCCGCTAAGTATTTTGTCCGGCGTGCTGAAAATTTGGCCGCCTCGCCGCCTTAAGCCATGTTATACGATAATAACACAATTGATGTGACTACAGACAGCAGAGTACACGTGAACTCAACTGATTCTTGACTTAAGAAGGACTAAACATACGATTATAAATAATTATAATTAATTTGAGGCAATGAGGTTTTTTTGATTTGCAAAGAAATTATAGGGAAAGGAAGTCTGGATGCATCACAGTAAAGACCACATAAAGTGGGAAATATGTTTATACAAATATATATATGCGTGTGCGTATGCATGTATATTATATACATATATCTATATACACACACACATACACTTATATATATATATACACATATATCTATAATATATATATAAAGAGAGATAAATCGATTGATAGATATACATGTATGCGTGCATGTGTGTCTGTGTGTGGACTGTGTGTGGACTGTGTGTGGACTGTGCGTGTATGTGTTTTATTCTGTTTAGAACATTCCAGATAGCTCCCAAGATTACACGTGTTAATCAACTGAAGTATAAATGAATAGAAACGAAATAATTATTTTCGCATCAAGTGAATTCGATAATAATTATCAACTGATAATGTTGCTAATTATTTTAACAGGAGGTCGACCAGTCTGTTATGGATGATGGGTAGCATATCTTATTGATCGAGTTATTAACGCGAAAATATACGATATTGCTTGGTTCACTTCCGCACACATATTTCGTACCTACTCAGCCGTGTGTGTGTGTGTTTGTGTAGATAGACAGATAAATAGATAGATAGATAAATGGATAGATAGATAGACACATACACTTACACATACACAAACACACGCACAACAGACACACACACGCGCGCGCACAAACACACACTTTGTTGCTTGTGACATTTGATGCGATAATTCTGAAGCTGCGGTGGAGAAATGTTTTAGAAATGTAAGACAAAGTCTGAGATGCTGAAGATAGACCAGTTGACGGCTGGAGTGAGAGAACCGAGGCATCCTAAGAACGGAGAACCAATTTGATTGGGCAAAGTGCGTGGAGGAATGTGGACAATATCTGGTTCTTGGAAGGGAGCAGATATGACGGTTTAGGGTTAAAGAGCTGAAAGGAGGAATATGCTTGGGTTTATGTTTAGGTTATTTAAATGTTTACATGTCTGTGATTGTAAAAGTTCCTGAAATAATGAACTAAAACATCTTGAATTAAAAATGAAGGTATTTTTTTAGTTTGTAACAAATTATTTGAAGTAAAATTTCAAAACAAATTGAAAGTAAGTCATTAAAGTGAAGCTAGCTTAGCGTATTACCTAAAATTTATAATTTATAAAATAACTTATTTTTGGTGATAAAGTCATTAAAATTTCTAAGTTATTAAGTAGCTATTTAGATTTCATTTTGTTTAATAAGATATCTGCAAAATTTGTACTTTAATTAAAATTTTAATTAAAATTAATTAGGGGTAAATCTTAATTATTTCACATAGTCTTATATCAGTTTTAGTCGGCGGAAACAACGGAGTTCTGAAACGATAAGGAAAAAGGATAAAAAAGCTATTTAGAGTTTATTATTATAAGTGAAATTAATAATGGTGGCGCGAGAGGAACAACTAATTTTGTGATGTGGTAGCTTAGAAATATCTTTGCGAGGAATTTCCGTTGACTGACCTAAATTAATAGGTATATACCATGAAAGCTTACTTTGGTTTACCACTCCAGAGTTTGGTGCTGAGACTTGAGGTAGCGCAGGTGTTGCTGTGTGGAAAGATGGTCCGGGTTCAGTCACACCGTGTAGCACCTTGGGCAAGTGTCTTCCACTATAACCTCGGGCCTACCAAAGTCTTATGAGTGAATCTGGTGGATGGAAACTGAAAGAAGCCCATCGAGTGTGTGTGTATGTATATATATATATATATATATATATATATATATATATTTATATACACAGATAAGATGGTGTTGTTTCGAACGCACAGTTGCCGTTAGAACAACAGAAACACTGGGTAAATTATCCTAACAAAGCGGAAATATTTAACAACCAGCCATGGGACACGAACCCGCATTCCCTAAAGTCCAAAGTCAACTGTTTTACGATTAAGCCAAACCACCCGCTAACAAATTCCCCGCTGAATTTGGACTCTAAATACTTTATCTTTATGATTATTGGCAAATGTTTCCGCCTTGCAACGGCCATTTAACCAGTATTTCGGCTGTTCTCGCGGCAACTTATTTGTATTGTACGATACACATTTTCGACGCTTTTAATAAAACAACAACTATCTGTTCGTTTACATTTATACACATTTGTATATTTATATGTGTGTGTGTGTATTACTTTTTTCTGTCATTTAACTGCGGCCATACTGGAGCACCGCCTTTAGTTGAACAAATCGGCCCCAGGACTAATTCTTTGTCAGCCTTGTACTTATGTTATCGGTTACTTTTGCCGAACCGCTAAGTTACAGGGACGTAAATACATCAGGCGATGGGAGGAGGAACAAACAGATACACAAACATACACACACACACACAAACACACATACATATATATATATGTATACGACGTGCTTCTTTCAGTTTCCGTCTACCATTCGCAAGGCTTTTGTCAGCCCGAAGCTATAGTAGAAGACACTTGCTCAAGGACTAAACCCAGAACCATGCGCCTATGTTTATGTGTGTGTGTGTGTGTGTGTGTGTGCATGACTAATATGCTTATATGCAAACTACATATGCTATGTGTATGTATATATTGTTTTAAAAAAAACCTAAATCTTTCTATATAACCAGTATAGGAATAAACTAGATTTAGAAAGTTAAGAATTCAGAAGATTAATAATTGCAGTTATTGATTTTATTGAAAAAAAATGGGTGGGGGCGAAAAATAGAATTATAATGAAGTGATTGTGTCAAATTATATTAAACTGCATTTGGTGAGTGGGGAATATATTTTGTTGTTGCAAAGAATATTTGATGGAAATTTCAGTATATACCAATGGTGATGTAGCGAAGTCAGTTAAAAGGGGTGTGCGGGGTGTTTATTGTGTTGTGTGTGTATGTGTGTGTGTGTGTGTGTGTGTTTATAGACAGATAGATAATTAGACAGATAAACACTCATAACACACACACATATACACAAAAACATATGGCATACATATATATATATATATCTATATATGTGTGTGTATGTATGCATGTGTAGATATGTGTATATGTATGTGTATGTAAGTGTGTATGTATGTGTATGTATTTGTGTATGTCTGTACGTATGTATGTGTGTATGCATGTGTGTATGTATG